>NW_017307188.1:134415-153166 GCF_000935625.1 Nanorana parkeri
CTCCCTGAATCTTGGGGGTTGAGGGAGTTTCTTTTGTTACGGCAGCTTGGCGGGTTAGGGGGTCTTTGGGGGGGGTCTACAAAATCGGAGTTGATTAAAGAAATGGGGGGGCCCTCAGCTGGTATGGGTGCTTCACTCTGTTGGTGTCTGGATTAGTAAAGGGCGGGGCCTGGCCCCTTGGGAACCCAGAAGGAGTAAGTGTCCTCGAGCTGGTTGTGGTGTGGCTGGGGGCATAGGTGGAGTGGTAGGAGAGGCCTTTTTGGGCTGTTGGGCACCCAAAGACCCCTTCTCAGGTCAACCATCGTTTACAGTATTGTTTGTGTATATTATTTGGTTTATTACTTTGAATATTGTTAAAGTTGTTTGGTTTAATAAAAGGGCTGCTGTGGCCGTTGAAATCCATGTCGCACAGTCCGTGTGTTTATTGGGGTTTTGAACGAAGGGACGAAAATTGACGAATCCATCAGTCATGGTTGTAGGCCACTTTTTCTGAATGAATAAAGCAGGTATTAGCAAAACGTACCAATTAGATGCCAACTATTCCCAAAGTCGAAATTAGAGTTAAAGGCAGCTACTAATAAGCTGAATCCCATCCTGGAACACATTCTGGAGACCTACCTCACACGAAATACTGTTCCTGGAGGTCATGGATTGCTTGCAGCCACGTAGAGCCCAATGATAAAGCAATATTGATAAATGTTTCCATTTTGGCCTTTTATTTGGTGGTCATGAGTCAGGTCAAAGCGAGGTGGACCAAATGAACTAGCAAATCCTCCCGATGCCTAGCTCATATTCCTATGTTGCACTGATGAGACCTGACAAGCCAGAAACAGAAAGTGTTCCCCAAGCCTTGCACCATAGAAGCATGTTAAAAAAGAAAACATTCTGACATTTTGGGGTTTACTACCTGAGTTTATTAGAAGGAAGCGGGCATGTCATACGTATGAAGAAAAGGTAAGTGGTCAGAGGTAGGTAGTATATGTGCATAAGTACATGACTGTGATTTTGGGTGATGTGCATTCCTGCGTTGCCCTTCTGTGTCCTCCGTGCCAGGCAGTCACAGCCAGTCACCTAATGACACAATCAGCTCATTGTGCCGCGGAGTGACACAGGACAAGTCAAGGTGAAAGAAGCAGAGAGTGAGAAGGAGAGAAGAGAAGCGGGTAGACAGGTAAGAGCGCTGTGTTCTCTCTGAGTCTTGGCAGGAAGTGGGCTTCATATGGGGGGGTAAAGAGAGGCAGGGTGCTGAATACGGGGAGGGTGGCTGGTCTGGTCATTAGATGGTACATAGACTATTGTATAAGCATCACCAGCTACGGTAAGTGTAGGGAAGAGGTTAGAAAGAACTAAGAACGTGGGGGAACAGAGATGAGAATGTGTTGGGTGCAGTGACAGAGTACTGGGAGTGTGGTGGGCAGTGATAGAGTACTGAGAGAGTGGGAAGCAACGACAGAGTACTATGAGTGAGCAGCAGTGATATGGTACTAACAGAATGGGAAGCAGTGATATGGTACTAAGGGAATGGGGAGCAGTGGTACAGTACTGGGAGTGTGGAGCAGTGATATGGTACTAAGGGAATTGGGAGCAGTGGTACAGTACTGGGAGTGTGGAGCAGTGATATGGTACTAAGGGAATGGGGAGCAGTGGTACAGTACTGGGAGTGTGGAGCAGTGATATGGTACTAAGCGAATGGGGAGCAGTGATACAGTACTGGGAGTGTGGAGCAGTGATATGGTACTACGCGAATGGGGAGCAGTAATAGAGTACTGGGAGTGTGGAGCAGTGATATGGCACTAAGCGAATGGGGAGCAGTAATACAGTACTGGGAGTGTGAAGCAGTGATATGGCACTAAGCGAATGGGGAGCAGTAATACAGTACTTGGAGTGTGAAGCAGTGATATGGCACTAAGCGAATGGGGAGCAGTAATACAGTACTGGGAGTGTGGAGCAGTGATATGGCACTAAGCGAATGGGGAGCAGTAATACAGTACCTGGAGTGTGAAGCAGTGATATGGTACTAAGTGAATGGGGAGCAGTGATAGAGTACTGGGAGTGTGGAGCAGTGATATGGTACTAAGGGAATGGGGAGCAGTAATACAGTACCTGGAGTGTGAAGCAGTGATATGGTACTAAGGGAATGGGGAGCAGTGATCGATTACTGGGAGTGTGGAGCAGTTATATGGTACTAAGGGAATGGGGAGCAGTGATAGAGTACTGGGAGTGTGGAGCAGTGATATGGTACTAAGGGAATGAGGAGCTGTGATAGAGTACTGGGAGTGTGAAGCAGTGATATGGTACTAAGGGAATGGGAAGCAGTGATTGGGTACTGAGAGAATATCAGGCACTAGAGTACTGAGAGAGTGTGTAGCAGAGATAGAGTACTGAGAGTGTGGGGGTGGAGTAATGGAGGACTAAGCAGTGATAGAGTACTGAGTTAGTGGAGAGCAGTGATAGAATACTGAGGATTTGGGGAGCAGTGACATACTGGGAGTGTGGGGATCAGTTTTATGTCATAGTAATGTAGAGAACAGTGATAGTAATACCATTGTGGGGAGCAGTAATATAGTGATAGGAGTGTGGGAGCATTGATGGGATACTGTGAATGAGAAGGTGACAGTGGTTACATTTAGTGGAATGCTCAGTGGAGATGTTGAGGTTCGGAATGAAGAGTTGTATTGAATATCTGCATTGTGCTTTGATGTAAACTCCACAGAGGGGAAAGTCATTACTACAGAGGACGCTGGATGGGGGTTTTGAGGCATTGCGATGGGTTCAGTTGGTGTTACATAACGTCACAGTGTATGGAAGGTCAATACACGATGGTTCATTCTTAGAGCACGGTGAAAGAATGTTACCATTCGGGGCTGCTGAGTTTTTGGTTGGACTTTCAGAATGCCGCTTATTTATTGTAAATATGTTTTCCTTTCATGCTCTAGCTGACTATGACAAATACTTATCTCTGAGCTGCTGCCAAATGAACACAGCACTCATCAATACCTGGGCATACACTGTGCACTCATGGAAGCCCCATCCAACACTCAGCCAGCAACATCACCAGGGGAGCCCCAGAAAACACTGGTGTTCATCAATGGTCCACCCAACTTCTTTTGGTCTTTTGGGTAAACTCAAGTTTGCCAACAGCCAGTCCACTTGCAGGTTAGTTAGAGCACCAAACCCTTCCAGTAGAACTTCAGGTGCTCACAAACCTCCCCAATAGAACCAACACACTCAACACAGCGTATGACCACCTTGTGTCAACCTCAACCTTTAATCCACCTACCTACATGTTAGGATCTCGTCTCAAGAGCCTCCATTGCCAATAGCCACCAGTGGTGGCCGTTGGCAAAGACACCAAAAAGAAAAAATCTAGTCCCACAGCCCTGTAAGGCTGTCCATATATGAAGGGATCTGATCATTCAGGAACATTCAGACCCTCTGACAATGTTTCCTTCACTCAACATTGCTTGGTGACAAATTCCCCAAATCCGCAGCACGGAATATTAAATGTATTTTTGATTGATCAGAGATAATAATAACATTAGATGAAAAGTTCCAACCTACATGATCACTTGCCATGCCAGTCTTATTTACCATCTATATACATGAGCCTGTGGCACCATTGTGGCAAAACAATGTCTATATCACTGTTCAATCTCATCCTGCGTAAGGGCAGCTTTCGGATGTCCATGCACAGTATGACTGTTTGCCACATCAGGTTATTCTAGACCTAATCTGCTAATAATAAGCTTGTGTATGGGCTGTAATAGGCTCTCTCACCCAAATCATTTGTACATCAGGCAGTTGGGACCGAGCAAAGTCACTTGCATGTTAAATTGTATGATAACATCTACCAGTGATTATGCTCATTCTATGACCTCACCTCATGGTTTCTGGTAATTCTGGCTGGTTGTCCACTATTTACCGACTAATTACCAGATGATCAAATCTGAAAAATAAAACGTGGCTGCCTGAATGTACATAGTTACATAGTATTTGAGGTTGAATATAGACACAGGTCCATGGAGTTCAACCTTTGTGTGTAAGTGTGCATGCGGTGTGTGCATGTGCGTATAGGAGTCCCTTGGGGTCTAAGGTTCGAAGAGTGCCTGTACCCCTGTATGTTGCGGTCTCTTAGGAAGGTATCTAATTGGTTTTTCATTGATTCAATACTCTTTGCTGATACCACTGCTTGTGGCAGAGAGTTCCAAAATGTAACCACTCTAACTGAGAAGAAGCCCCTGCACCCTTTGTGGTTAAATCTTTTCTCTACCAATTTTAGGTGGTGGCCTTTAGTCCTTGTTACGGAGTTTACAGTAAAAAGTTTATGGCAGATGTTACCATCTCCAACAAACATTTGTACATTATAATCATGTCCCCTCTTAATCTCCTCACTTCCAGCGTGAACAAGTTTAAATTTAGTAACCTTGTCTCATAGCTTAGGTCCCCCATCCCCTTAATTAATAGAGAGTCTTCTCTGGACTCTCTCCAGTTCCAGGACATCCTTTCTGTGGATTGGTGATCAAAAGTGAACCGCATACTCCAGATGAGGCCGAACCAGTGATCTATAAAGTGGCAAAAATATTGCTTTGTCTCTACAGAACATTCCCTTTTTAATACATGACAGTACTCTGCTCGCTTTGTTTGCCGCAGCCTGGCATTGCTATTGTTCAATCTGTGGTCTACTGTGACACCAAAATCTTGTCTACTATGACACTAAAATTAAAGCGCCATTCCTCTTGTAGACAGTTAATGTGCATAGAGGCTGCTGTAAGTTCTTCATTGATCTCTCATGACACATCCCTAGATCGCAGCTGTGAAAACTCTTGAGTAAAAAATCCACTTTATCTTCAAACGTCTGATCTGCAGGTCGTGTCTGCATTCATTATGCTGCTATGACATCATCCCTCCTTTCCCAAGTGTCTGGAATTGTCTTCTTCCATTCCAAGATGTGTTTCCAAGATTTGCCAATGATCACATGAACACCTCGTACGGGCAAAACACAAACAGGCAACTAATGAATATTTCACTGCCTACAATATCAGTTTGATGGAGGAATAGTTTTCTACATTATATATGGATGTTTCGTTTCCAAAATGAATCTTTGTGGTCTCAAGTTTTGATGCCCTGAGAGTCTCCGGATCTAATCAGCACGGTAGCCATACTTTGTCAATCTAGCTATTTGAACAATCTGGTTTTGGCAGAACCACAAATCCTAGCAAGCTCTGGCTGGCATTCCTCAACTGAAGTCCCACAATGGTTGGCAAGCCACTGATCACCAGGTCATTCAGCACCAGTGAAAGTTTGTTTGAGTATTCGCTGATAGCTGGTTAATGAGTACTTCCATTCACTTTGTAACTCGGTCACTGTGCTGAACTGTGTTCAATGTCTGCAGAGCCCATCTCTATGTGCATTGATTTCTGTCTTCTGCCAAGCTTTGTTTGATTTGGTTTCATCTTGTCTGACAGGCGCCTGAATTCTAAAGAGGAACTGTAAGGAGAAGAGGTAAGACATCCTTCTTATAGCGCACAATATCTTCACTCGGATCCCTTCACACAACCCACCAAATACTCCAAGGTAGCAGAGAACCTCTTCCATGATGTGCTAAAACTTTTCCAGTGCACCTAGACCTGCACTTCTGTTTTCAGAAGTTATCCCCCCCCAACAAATGCAGCACTCTAATCTGTCTGCACCCCACCACCCTGCATACAGACCTTTTCCTTTACACCCAGACCTCTACTTCTCTTTGCAAAAGGTATCCCCCCCTAAAGAGTGCAGGACTCTGATCCTTCTGGTCCCCACCGCTCTGCAAACAGACCTCCGCCCAGTACACTCAGACCTCCACTTCTGTTTGCAGAAGGTATCCCCAAAAAAAGTCTAATATTCCAATCCCTCTGCACCCCACCATACTGCATACAGACCACCTCCCAGTACACTCAGACTTCCACTTCTGTTTGAAGAATGTATCCCCAAAGAGTGCAGAACTCCAGCCTCCTGCATATAGACCTCCTCCCAGTACACCCAGACCTCCACTTCTGTTTGCAGAAGGTACATTTCCAAATAATACAGCACTCGAATCCGTCTGCACCCCACCACCCTGCATACAGGCCTCCTCCTTTACACCCAGACCTCCACTTCTCTTTGCAAAAGTTATCCCCCCTAAAGAGTACAGGAATCTGATCCTTCTGGTCCCCACCACTCTGCAAACAGACCTCCTCCCAGTACACCCAGACCTCCACTTCTGTTTGTTGATAGTATCCCCCAAAGAGCGCAGTACTCCAATCTCAATGCACCCCACCATACTGCATACAGACCACCTCCCAGTACACTCAGACCTGGACTTCTGTTTGAAAAAGGTATCCACCAAAGAGTGCAGAACTCCAGCCTTCTGCATATAGACCTCCTCCCAGTACACCCAGACCTCCACTTCTGTTTGTTGATAGTATCCCCCAAAGAGCGCAGTACTCCAATCTCAATGCACTCCAGTACTCTGCATACAGTGTATACAGACCTCCTCCCAGCACAACCAGACCTCCACTTTTGTTTGCAGAAGGTATCCCCCCAAAAAGCGCAGTACTCCAATCCCTCTGCACCCCACCATACTGCATACAGACCACCTCCCAGTAAACTAAGACCTCCACTTCTGTTTGCAGAAGGTATCCCCCAAAGAGTGCAGGACTCTGCATAGAGACCTCCTCCCAGTACACCCAGACCTCCACCTACAGCCTCAAAGAGTACAAAACTCAAATCCCTCAGTCCCCCCCCACTCTGCATACAGACCTCCACTTCTGTCTTCTGTTTGCAGAAGGTAATCCTCCAAAGAGTTCAAGACTCCAACCACTCTGCGAACCTTCTCCCAGTAAACCCAGACCTCCACTTCTGTGCACAGAAGGTTTTTTTCCCAAGTGTGTAGAACTCCAAACCCTCTTTACACACACCTCTATGTTTAGACTTCTCAACTATGATCCTAAAAGAAAAGGACCCTCCATAATATGCTAACCTTCACCACTATATGTAAATGTAGACCCTGTCCTGTGTGCACCCCCCCTTCCCCCCAAAAAAACACCCATCTTTGTGGAGTCTCTCCACTTCTAATGCTCAGGACTTCCGTGGTATGCTAAGCCCCCACCACCCCACATGTGCAGCAGAAGAAAACCAACTAGGGTGTAAAGCAGAAACCACTTCATATGTATGCCAACTGTTTGCTCCCTTGAAGAATGGAGGTTTACCAAACCAAAAATAGTATTTCCCCACCTCCATTATTTTCATTATTGCTCATGCCTTGGATAGAGCAGATATCATTCATTGGCAGAGTCTCATTGTGCTATCATTTAAAAATGTATCACATTATGTAGATAGGCAAATACAGTTTGCTTTTGGGAGCATATATCTTGCATGTGAGTTCAGCCGAAGACCTTCTGAGTTTCATCACAGGTGCTTCTGACCTGCATTTGGCCTAATTCTAAGCTGCGTTTGCTTTCCTATTGCTTGATGAGGACCGCGGGCTAATTTGCACCATTGCGCTTTGTATTATGTTTTCCACTATTTTTATATCTCTGTTTTCCACCTTTGCACTTCCAGTTACAATGTGATTTCCATCTGGTTTGCATGTTCTGCTGGTAAAAACAATGGGTTTGTCCAAGAATCCAGCCAAAAAGCAGAAGTGGAAATGGGCCCATAAAGTATATCTCCAGTTTTGCAGCCAGATTGTGATAATACCTACTTCATATATTACATCTTCCCATTCACATAGCGTGACCTAAAGAGGAACTCCGGGAATCTAAAAAATGAGCCTTTGCAGTGGGTCTACCCCAGCACTGCAAGGGTTCAGTGCTCGTTTTGGTGTAGGGGCTCAAATAAAACAAATATTCTCGCCTCTTCTCCCCTGCGTTCCATCGATCTAAGGACTGCTGATGTCATCACATCTTATGCAGGTGCATTGACTTGCATTAGGTATGAGAATGCCAAGGGACATATCGTAGCCAGATCAGAGGAGAGAGCACTCTCTATGTAATATATGTACGTTCCCCCCTCCACTCCAGTGGTGGTATGTCCCTAGGCATCTTTATGTCTAATAGACCTGTATTAGACGTGATGCCGTTACGGGTCCTTAGACCGCCAGAGCCCAGATCAGAAGATTCTTTGGGGACTGGTCTAGCAACCAAGCTGGACAAAGGATCGGGTGAGTATTTCTTCTATATTTCCCCCCTAGGGAAAAATGAGCAGTTAACCCCTGCAGTGCAGGGGGTAGCCCCATGGCACGGGTTAACGTTTCTAAAACCTGAAGTTCTTCTTTAAGGGAGTGGGGAGTTAATGTTTACCATAATTAACCCCATCCATACTGTGCTGGTAGATTTTTATTATCAGCTATAAACAAGATGTGCACTGAACAAAGGGTTAAAGATCTCAAGGTTTGGGTGCTACATTGTATGTCTATGTACTTTCCCTCACTTTGTGCCTCCAACGCATTTTGAAATTGTTCAGAATAGCTTGCAGTCCTATGTATAAAGCTGCTCCAAAGTAACAACTAGAGATGGAAGAAATATTTTTGTAAATAATGTTTTTAGGTATGATGTTTGAATGGGAATATAATACAATATATAATACAATATAATCTAAACATCTAACATCTAAATAGTCAGCCAGGGAGTATCTGCAGAGATTGCAGGCAGCCCATCCGTGTGTATTGGTTTCTGGATCCTAGCAAAAAAGAAGCCAGTTGGGCCAATGGTCTCTGTCCCCGGGCGCCTGTGTTGTCACAACTGAAAAAAAGGTTTGATAACAGATTTTGTGGAAGGTCACTGAACTAAATGTCACTCACACCTACTGACGACAACAGAAGGTGACAGCAGAGGGAGCCCAAGGGCAGAAAATGTACGTTACCCTCCCAAATAGAGACTGTTACTGTATTCACATTACTCTGGTACCGTGGTCTCCAAACTGCGGCCCTTTTCTCACCTGTAACCGGCCCTCGCGGCACTATTCCTCCCACTGACACCAATGATGGGGCACTATTCCTCCCACTGACACCAATGATGGGGCACTATTTCTCCCACTGACACCAATGATGGGGCACTATTCCTCCCACTGACACCAATGATGGGGCACTATTCCTCCCACTGACACCAATGATGGGGCACTATTCCTTCCACTGACACCAATGATGGGACACTATTCCTCCCACTGATTCAAATGATGAGGCACTATTCCTGCCACTGAAACCATCAATAAGGTACTACCTCCTCTACTGACACCAATGATGGGACACTATTCCTGCCACTGACACCAATAAAAAAATGTAGAAATATCACCAGCACACCAGTCCTTTTAAGATAGCAAAAGCTTAATTTATTTAAGTTTTTTGTCATATGACCAAACAAGCGCTTTTGGGACCGCACAGGGTCCCTTCATCAGGCTTTAGCATTGACGATGGGCCACCTATTCCTCTCACTGACACCAATGATGGGGCACTATTCCCCCCACTGACACCAATGATGGGGCACTTATTCCTTCCACTGACACCAATGATGGGGCACTATTCCTCCCACTGACACCAATGATGGGACACTATTCCTCTCACCGACACCAATGATGGGGCACTATTCCTCCCACTGACACCAATGATGGGGCACTATTCCTCCCCCTGACACCAATGATGGGACACTATTCCTCTCACTGACACCAATGAGGGGG
Organism: Nanorana parkeri; assembly: GCF_000935625.1. Taxonomy (NCBI): domain Eukaryota; kingdom Metazoa; phylum Chordata; class Amphibia; order Anura; family Dicroglossidae; genus Nanorana; species Nanorana parkeri. The sequence continues at coordinate 144,106 of NW_017307188.1, forward strand.
CACTATTCCTTCAATTTGACACCTACAATATGGCATTACTTCTTCCACCGACACCATCAATGGGCCATTATTCCTTCCACTAATATTATCAATGCAGCACAACTTACTCCTGCTGATACCAACTATAGGGGCCCTAAACACAGGTACTAGGTCACTGTTTACCCCCACTGCTCACCAACCTTGGGGCATTGTTTATTCCCATTGACTCCAGGGCATTGTCTACTCATGCTGGCCACAATCCAGCCCCCCTAAGGTCTGAAGGACAGTGAACTGGCCCCATGTTCAGAAAGTTTGAGGACCCCGCTCTAGTACTGTAGCGTGTATGTATGTGTGTGAGAGTTATCTGCCCATCTCTGGCCAAGGTCCTCACACCAATGGTTTTGCCGTACCTCCAGCCAATCTTGATTTTGGGTCCCAGAAGCCATGGAAGATGTTAAAAAAGGTTTTGCTCAATTTTGTCACTTTTTTAAAAGATTTATAGAACGCCTGAATTAAAAAATATGAAGTCTTCCGTTATCGTCCTTTTTCTGAAAATGCAAGTTACCTGGTTGTTTCTGTCTTCGGTACATTGAATCATTGACCTGGAACCAGCATGCCATAAGTGATGTCAGAGCAAAGTCAAAACTTCTGTTTTGCATGCTTGTCCCAGGACAATGACATCATTAAGGTCATTGGATCAGCAAGAGATAAGGCAGCCTTTACATTTTCTTCTTTGTTTTACTTGCTTGCTGTTCCATATTTTCAATCTGTTTCCCTGTAGATGGTTCGAGTGAGGTTTTGCATGCCCCTTTTAAAAAAAAATAAAAGCTTAGGAGGTATGCTTCAGCTAGGTTACTGTTTTCAAGGTCAGAGATACAGAATGTTACCAGAGGGAAGGCTGATTATGAAAATAGAGAACAGCAAAATAGCCAAATGTAAAAATTACAGCAACCCTTTTATAGATTGAGTCAATAAATAAAATGTACTAAATAATGAAAATAAATATTTAAAGCAAACAAACATCTATTTTCTTTGTTGTTTCAGATATTTCCTGAGACCTCTAATGGCTTCTGAGCAGATAATCAATTCAGTTATTGATCATAAACCCAACTGTGTCACTGTCACCTCTGAGCAGACAGAGAATCCCACCAGTGGCAGTGCAATACCTGAGACTGAACACAAGGGGGGAGCAGAGACACATGCAGCCGTACCAGAGATTTCTGCAGAGGGTCAGGGACCAGAAGGGGGGGCAGTTAGTGCAGTTTTAGGGGAGTCTGGTGGGCAGCACACAGAGAGGGAAGGGCAGGAGAGCCAGAAGAAGAACAGAGAAGAGGAAGAGAATGAAAGGACCGACAGAGAGTTCTCAGAGACTATTGAGAAGTTGGATTCTGTGTTACTGGAGGCTGGGGGAAGAGAGGGGCAGATAGAGGGAGATGGGACAGATATAAACAGGACAGAAGAGGGGAACATAACAATAGAACAGACCACTGAGTCAGGAGGGGAGACCAGTGGGCAGGCGCCAGCAGAGGAGACCGCTGTACCGGCGTCAGGCGGGGAGGCCACTGTGCAGGCGCCAGCAGACGAGACCACTGTGCAGGTGTTAGGGGGGGAGACCACTGTGCAGATATCAGGAGGGGAAACTTCTGTGCAGATGTCAGGAGGGGAGGCCACTGTGCAGGTGCCAGCAGAAGAGACCACTGTGCAGGTGCCAGAAGACAAGACCACTGTGCAGGTGCCAGAAGACAAGACCACTGTGCAGGTGCCAGAAGACAAGACCACTGTGCAGGTGCCAGAAGACAAGACCACTGTGCAGGTGTCAGGAGGGGAGACTACTGCGCAGGTGTCAGCAGAAGAGGCCACTAGGCAAGTGTCAGAAGGGGAGACCACTGCGCAGGTTTCAGCAGAAGAGACCACTACGCAGGTGTCAGAAGGGGAGGCCACAATGCAGGTGCCAGCAGAAGAGACCACTGTGCAGGTGTCAGAAGGGGAGGCCACTCTGCAGGTGCCAGCAGAAGAGACCACTGCGCAGGTGTCGGAAGGGGAAACTACTCCACAGGCGCCAGCAGAAGTGACAGAAGGGGAACTTGCTGTGCCTCCAATGGTGGAAGGCACTGTGCAGGTACCTTCAGTTGAGATCACTGTGCATGTATCAGCAGAGGAGGCCCCTGTCATAGAGGCAGAACGGGGGGACACTGAGACAGAAGGGGCATCTACTGTGCAGGTATCAGAAGAAACAAGCCAGGAGGCCAGCCTGCTAGGGACAACAGAAGAGGATGTTAGCCCCCAGCTAGTAGAGGGGACAGGTACAGGCACGCATGGGACTGCAACCACACAGGTGACTAAAGCGGGCGAGGCGTGGATAGACACCCTGGTAAGAAACATAGTGACAGAGGTGACAGCAGAAGGCAGTGGGGAATGTCAGGTACATGTGTCAGCAGCTTCCAGCATTGAGCAAACGGAGGAGGAGGGGGGACATTCCTGTGCCGGCACCGCAACAATCCCGGACCATGAACAGGTGACATTAGAGGAGACAGGTGCAGCTGTGCCGGTGACACACGTACAGGATCAGGTGTCCTATGACATAACTGTACAGGAGGACGGGGAGGTGACAGGTTCTCTTGGACAGCCGGGGGAGACAGGTAACCCAGATCAGGTGGGACTCTCTGGTACTGAAGGGGTAGCGGAGAGTCTCCTGGAGCAGGAAGCAGCTGCTGAAGTGGAAGCCGGTAGACCGGTAAAGCCCCCAGGCGAGGAAGCACAAGGATCAGTGACACCTAATCTGATGACTGTCCCCGGCAGGGAGGGGACACCAGATCCAGGACAGCCAGCAGCATGCTGGGAGAAGGAGTGGCCGCCTCTTATTTGCACTGGCAGCGAGGTGAGGGCAGACACAGCTGAGCAGAGAAGCACAGACCAAGGGACAGTCCCCGAGCAGGAACCGTGTCCAGGAGCCCCAGACATGAAGGACAGGGAGATGATAGAGAATGGGGTCATCCTTTCCCCCGAGACCCCCATAGAGAGAGAGATCCGCCTGACCATGGAAAGAGAGAAGACGCTGCGCCAGGAGAGGGGCATCAGGGTAACCCTTGGAGAGTCCGAGTTGGTGGAGGTGCGCAGGAAGACGGTGACGACGGAGCCGGCTGGGCTGCCGGGCAAAGAGCGCCAGTTGGCCGGGGCGCAGATGCAAAGGGAGATCCAGCTGGAGACCCAAAGGGAGACAGACCTGGTGCAGCAGGGCAAAGTGATGGGCACGTACGACCGCGGAGCCCAACAGGAGCTGCAGGAGAGGAAAATGATGTTTGAAAGCATGAACACAGGTAGGTGCATTGATACAAGTGTCCCCCCCCGTCCTGTCCTGTCCACCTACCATTCATCTACACCTTGGCTCCGCTTCATTCCATAGACCCTTAATAGAGTCCTATAGAGTCCTTCAGAGCAGTCCGAGCCCAAAGGAGCTAGCAATCTAACCGCCCTTCCGCAATCCTACTGACCCCGACATCATTTATGATGGAGCAACACGTATGTTATTGGGCTGTCAGAAAGAAAACCCACAAATACTCCATAGGCTGGTGTCCCTGTTGGAAATTATAAGTGCTATCCGTGCCGCACTCCTTACCGATATGTCCCTTGTAGTGGGGGGTGCTCGCAGTGACCGCGGATGGCACCGCGAATGTCAGCAAAATTGTAGAAATGTCACCAGCACACCAATCCTTTTAGGATAGCAAAAGATTCATTTATTGAAGTTTTTTGTCATATGACCAACACATATGACAAAAAAACTTCAATAAATGAAGCTCCTGTTGGAAATTAAACCCACGGCCCCGGCTCTGCAAGGCAGAATTCTAACCACTGAGCCACCATGCTGCCCCGTAGGGCTGAAGAACATTGACTGCCCCTCCAGTAAAGAAAGCGGCCACCTCATTGTGGCTCTTGGTGGCCAGTTTATTCTGATAATCCTCAGTGTAGCTGCTGATGGTGGTGGTTCCTTGTCTCGGTGGTGTCACATGACAGGTCCTCTTTGATAGCAATCTTCTCCGCTCCTTACCTGCACTTCACTGTTTCCACCCATCATTCCTCATACCTGACCGATGTCTCCTCTGCGGAATTCTGCTGAACACGCGCTTTTCTCTCCTGACCAGTTCCACATCCGTTCTGTCATTACTATGAGATATAGTCTGAGGTGTGTCCCCTGGCACTCTCCCCCTCCCCCACCTACCTGAGGATAACTGGGCCTTATGCTGGCCTACTCCAACCTACCTACCTGAGACATACTCCATATCAATCAGCTTCTTTGCCTCTGTATATGGAACCACCAACCTCACCTTCATTATGGCTGTCACCTACCTCATCTGTTTACCTGGGGACATCGACCTCACCTGCACTGTATAACTGTCACCTACCTCTCCTGTATACTGGGAGACACCAACCTCACCTGCACTGTATAACTGTCACCTACCTCTCCTGTATACTGGGAGACACCAACCTCACCTGCACTGTATAACTGTCACCTACCTCTGCTGTATACCTGGGGAAGCCAACTTCACCTGTGCTTTATAATTGTCACCTACCTCTCCTGTATACCTGGGAACACCAACCTCACCTGTGCTTTATAACGGTCACCTACCTCATCTGTATACTGGGAGACACCAACCTCACCTGCACTGTATAACTGTCACCTACCTCTCCTGTCTACCTGGGGATGCCAACCTCACCTGTGCTTTATAATTGTCACCTACCTCTCCTGTATTCCTGGAGACACCAACCTCACCTGTGCTTTATAACGGTCACCTACCTCTCCTGTATACTTGGGGATGCCAAACTCACCTGCACTGTATAACTGTCACCTACCTCCTCTGTATACTGGGAGACACCAACCTCACCTGCACTGTATAACTGTCACTTACCTCCTCTGTATACCTGGGGACGCCAACCTCACCTGCACTGTATAACTGTCACCTACCTCTCCTGTGTACCTGGGGACACCAACCTCACCTATGCAATATAACTGTCACCTACTTCCTCTGTCTACCTGAGGACATCCACATCACCCCTTTTCATAACAGCCACTTACCTTCCCTGTGTACCTAAGAGCCCCTAGCTCATATTTGTGTTATAACCCAACCTACCTGCCCATGCACACACATGTGTGATATATGTTACCTACCTCAGGCTAGCTACCCATAGACAATGCTCAGCCTGCCAATGAGATGAGCAGATCTGCCGGCCTCCAAATACAATGTACACATAGAAATCAGGCTTTTAAAGGGTTAACACGCTGATAGGATTATTTGCATTAAGCGGATCACTTTGACAGGTAAATCTAAAAAGCATATGACATGGAATATCAAAGTATTGATCAGACTGTACATTGTAACTTTGTATCCAGTCACAAGGTGAGAGGCTGCATCAGGGGGCTGATCTGTGTCAAGATTTGTGAACAGAGCCAGGATTACATTGCTGTGCTATCTCAGAGCTGACATCACAGTCCAAGAAGTAGATGGTGACCCTGGATGATGCCTGAACAAACATGGTGCCCTCTTTCTGGAGAGGAAAGCAAATTAGGGCATCGTTAGGGGGATCTGATGACAGGTCCACTTTAAAGATAACCTGTGAGGATAGAAATCTAAGAGCGGCCATCGCTGATCATTCTGATCCTGGCTGCACTCCTAGAGGCTCAGTGACCTAGTTTTGTGGTTCTCTGTTACAGGTCTATTCTGGGGCAGCGCTGCTGCTGGCTGACTGTAGACTCTCATATCTGTTACCATCGTTGCCCTTCTTATCCTAGTTTTAAGGTCGGCTCGCACCTACGCATTTCGGGAACGCGCACATTTCAGTGGCCGTTACTGCGATGCGCGTGGATTGCAGATCCATTCATTTTGAATGGCCACAAATTGCACTAACCAACCTTTAAGGAACCTGCGTTGCAGCGCATGACAACACTTGGTGACGCAGTATCGCGCGTCGTGGTGCGCTGCATTGAATAAAATCCAATGTTCGGTCCGTTGTGTAGCAATGGCATCCAATGTGAATGAATAGGATAGCCTTGTACAACATGGGTTAACAAGCGACACTCATAAAGGGATTTCTTCTCACTTCCTGTTATGTCTCCAGGAGAGGAAGTGATGGGAATTCCCTCACAGTGGGACACAGACAGCAATAAAAAAACTGCAGGTGTTATATAGCAGAGCTCCAGCCAATAATAACAAGATAAAAAATTAATAGAACTAATCAAAACGAGCTTATACTGCTGAATCCATTTCCCCTGCAGTACATTTTCTGCCACCAGATGTCCTCAGTGAACCCATGTCCTCCGAACCCAGGTCATCCCGGACAAGCCCCCAACCTGTGATTGGACTGTGAAAGGAGAAGCAGCACTGTGATGAGCTCAGAACTGATCGGCTCCTTGTGCTGCTTCTTCCCCTCACACTCCAGCCCTGCTGTACAGATTGCTGATACCTGAGCAAACTAGGGGCTTGCACTGCTTGTATTTAAATGATGGATCAAAGATTGTAGAGCCGCTTTGTGTGCGTCTTGTACATCAGCCCGGAGAGATGTGCACTGACCTGCGTTCTGTTGCAGGTAACATGTCCCTTTCTTAATGCATTGCAATCGATTAGAGATAAATTGATACCGGTCTTTCGGTATTGAGTCCGAGTACCGACATTTTGCTTTCAGTACTCGCCGATACCGAGTACCGATGCGTCTGCTGGCATGGAGCCAGCTTCCCGAGCTATGCCGCCCGGCTTCCTGATTGCCAGGGAAGCTGGCTCCATGTTGTTTGGCCGGGCTTGATTGTGATTAGCCGGAAAACCGGCTTCCTAGCCAATCAGCATTGAGCCGGCTTCCTGGCCGATCAAGAAGCCAGGCGGCGATTTACTGACCCGCCTCCTGACTTCCTGATTGGCTGGGAAGCTGGCTCCATGCTGATTGGCTGTAAAGCCGGCTTCCCAGCAAATCAGCAAGGAGCCAGCTGTTCTGCCGGCTCGATGCTGATTGACCGAGAAGCCGGCTTCCCATCCAATCAGCATGGAGCTGGCTTCCTAGCCAATCAGGGAGGCGGGTCATTACTCGCCGCCCAGCTTCCTGATCGCACAGGAAGACGGCTCCATATTTCCCTACGGCACTGCGGAAGTTCCAGTATCGGGGAAGGTATCAGAGCATTTGGGCGAGTATGAGTACTCGCCCAAATACTCGGCATCGGCACCAATATCGATACTGGTATCAGTGCATCCCTACATCGAATGTTAAAATCAAACAAAATTTTGCATGACATTCGTTGCGTCTCTGATGACGTTGTTGTATGTCCTGACGAGATTTCTCGTACCAATGTCTGCCAGTGTGTGACCAGCTCACCATCCGCCATGACTGGGGATCTGATGGAAAAGAACCGGTGACTGGAGGTAACTCCGGGACATTAAAAACCACCATTATATATGGGCCACTTGTCTCCATCAATGAACCAATCAGAATCCTCCACTGCAGTGACATTTGCTTCTTTGCAGGAGGCTGCAGCACTATGGCCTGCTCTCCTCTTGGCAGAGACCTATTGGGTATGACTCTATACCAGGGGTGGGCAAACTCCTGCCCCCCAGCTGTGCTGAAACTACAAATCCCATGATGCATCTGTCTATGGGAGTCATGCCTGTGGCTGCGAGGACCTTGCATTGCCTCATGGGATTTGTAGTTCCACAACAGCTGGAGGGCCGGAGATTGCCCACCCCTGCTCTATACAATGGTGGTTCCCCCGTAGAGCCCCCGAGGTTCTGCTCCGTCCCAGCTCGCCCTGGACAGTCACTCCTGTGTTTACAAAGGTATCCTTAGTCAATTTAGCGGCAAAGACATGTAAATGAGTGTTGACTTAACACGGGTAAAGGAAATCGAAAGCCGAATGACTGCCAAGGGTTACTGATTTACCTTTCACTCTCCGTCCCTGGAAACATTTGCCTCTCGGGCTGTCTCTGGTTTCCGAGTGTAAGTCAGCGGTGCTCCTCTAATACGGGGAGATCACACTTAAAGGGGAACTCTAGGAAAAAGTAAACATTAACCCTTGTTGTGGGCTACCTCCGCGCTGCAAGGGCTCATTTTGGTCTAGGGGCTAAAATAAAGAAGAAATGCTCAATTGGTAAAAATATCCTCTATTACTGTCTATTTTTTTTTATTTAACAATAATTGTTTATTGAGAAACAGGTCAATCATAGATGACAACAATGATCAAATAGGTAGCATAGTAATCTTACATTTCTGGCATTTTACATAGCAGAAAAAGCTTATCCATATAGTCAATAACAATCTATTACTGTCTATTGATGAGGGGCATACAGAAAAGGAAATGAGGAGAATTACCCCCTCTTCCTGTCTATTTGATGAGGGGCATACAGAACAGGACATGAGGAAAAAGGCGCCTCACGTCTAATGCAGCTGCAATAGACATGATGATGTCACGGGTCTTTAGACCACTGGAGCCCCAGGAGAAGAATAGGCTGCGGGGACTGGTCTAGCATCCTCATCATTGGCACAAAGGGTCTGTTTCAGACAGCAGAGCGACCAATCAGATTCTCACTTTCTTCCTCCCAAAGCACTCGGCCAATGGAATCCTTAATTTCCAAACTAAATATGGGCTGAGCGACAAAGGCATGAAATTAGGGTTGCCACCTTTTCTTCAAGCGAAACCCGAACACTCTGGCGACACGTGGATATTTGTTTGGGAGAATGAGTCACGGCTTATTCATATGTAATTAGTGCCACCTGTTCATATTTTCAGTGGGGGGCCAGTAGCCCCTATCTTAATTTTGGTTGCCCCTGTCTGCCTGACATCTTGTGTCCGGGCTTCTGCTGCCATGAAACCCGGACACAGCATTCAAAACCCGAACTGTCCGGGTGAATCCCGGACAGGTGGCAACCCTACATGAAATGCTGTCTGTGTCCCCATAGAGGGGATTTCCCTTCTCTTCCTGTTCTGTCTGACACCCATCGCCTGAACAGGAAGTGAGAGGAATATTCCTCATGGGGACACAGACAGCAATGAAACCCTAACACTTTCCTAAACCATCATTCTACTAGAAAAATTGTGGCGGGGGGGGGG
>NW_017307188.1:153273-172843 GCF_000935625.1 Nanorana parkeri
GGGGGAGGGGGGCAATTTCTCCATCAAATAGACAGGAAGAGGGGATATTTCTCCTCATGTCCTGTTCTTTATGACACTCATCAAAGAGACAGGAGGAGGGGATATTTCTCCTCATTTCCTTTTCTATATACCACTCATGAAATAGACATGACTGGAGGATATTTTTTACTAATTTCCTGTTACGACACTTCACACTATAGACAGGAAGAGGGGATATTCTTCCTCATTTCCTGTTCTATATACCCCTCACCAAATAGACAGGAAGAGGGGATATTTCTCCTCATTTCCTTTTCTATATGCCGCTCATCAAATAGATGAGAAGAGGTGATATTCTTCCTCATTTCCTGTTCTATAGTGCACTCATCATATAGACAGGAAGTAAGGATGTCCCTACTCTCACACACTCTATCCAACTAACGGAAATGTTGTGACCGGAGCTACTCCGGGTGTTAAATGGAACACTTTTGGTGGAATCCTATCAGAGGCACAGAGGGATTTGTTCATAGGGCCTCATTCACACCATCGGCAAAAACAGGAAATTGACCTGCAATTTTAAAGCTCCCCAACCGCTTAGCAACGCTCCTTACTGATGGTAACTTCCTCTACATCCCTTCCCCCTAAAATTGTTTAATGAAGAATAAGCTCAAAGAGTGCATTTGGGGAGCATTCTTTGATGCAATGTGAACACTTTTGAACGCTATAGGCACGTTATTCAGCGCTCATCAATTACTTTCCTATCGATGACCTTGTGACCTTGGCTTTGTGAGACTTGAGGGATAACTATACAAAAACATCCCAACTTATTCAGTACTGGTATTCACAACCAACCCACCTTCCCACGGGTCCCAGTCCCTTCCCTGTAGGAGCTTACAATCTAAGGTCCCTATCCCACATGCACATAAACACATTCACTAGGGCCAATTTCAAAAAGGAGCCAATCAGTCCTTGCCCTGAAGGAGTTTACAATCTAAGGTCCTTATCTTACATGCACATACACACATACACTACGGCCAATTTTGAACAGCAGCCAATCAGTCCCTGCCCTGAAGGAGTTTACAATCTAAGGTCCCTATCCCACATGCACATACACTAGGACCAATTTCGAACAGGAGTCAATGAGTCTCTGCCCTGAAGGATCTTACAATATAAGGTCCTTATCTTACATGCACATACACAAGGATCAATTTCGAACTGCAGCCGGACAGTCCCTGCCCTGAAGAAGGTTACAATCTAAGGCCCCTATCCCACATGCACATACACACGTGCACTAGGGCCAATTTCGAGCAGCAGCCGGACAGTCCCTGCCCTGAAGGATCTTACAATATAGGGTCCCTACCCCACATGCACATACACTAGGGCCAATTTTGAACAGGAGTCAATGAGTCCCTGCCCTGAAGGAGCATACAATCTAAGGTCCCTATCTCATATGGATTTACACACTTACACTAGGGCCAATTTTGAACAGGAGCCAATTAACCTCCCAGCATGTCTCCAGAGGTAACCAAAGCAAACACAGGGAGAACATGCAAACATTATGCAGATAGTGTCCTGGTTGGCATTTAAACCAAGGACCCCCATTGCTTCAAGGCATCACTAAGCCAATGTACAGTCATCCAATAATGACTAACAGAACAAAGATATGTGATAACAACATAGGAGACGGGAGTAAAACAAATGCCACCCTGTTGCTTTTCCAGAAACTCAGCTCTGCACAATGAAAGAATGGAAACCTGTCCCGATCATTGTCAACAGGATGTGTAGTAGAGTACATGTCACTGTAATGACAGGATGGGAAGATGGAGAATGTTGTTGGTGCAGTATAGCTATGTTGACAGCTGAGCAGTCATTATAGGAGAGGTAAATCCATCTTATTATCTATGACCTCTCACTGACCTAGGTCAACTGCACTCAGCTTTCTGGGAAATCTCATTGTGCTGCAAAGAATTATTATGTGAAATGGATACCTCCCAACTGCCCCCCTCATTTGTAAACCCAATCCCTCTGTCCTTCTTTCCTCCTTAATGGGCCCTCTTTTTGTTCTGATGTATAGATCTCTATACATGAAGCACCATTTAATTACACTATGAGCTTAATTTATAAAAGAAACTCTAGGAGCCCCAGTGCCCATCTAGGAGCGCTAGTGTCCATGTAGGGGCGCTAGTGTCCATCTAGGAGCGCTACTGTCCATCTAGGAGCGCTAGTGTCCATCTAGGAGCGCTAGTGCCCATGTAGCTTGTGTCCATCTAGGAGCGCTGGTGTCCATGTAGGGGCGCTAGTGTCCATGTAGGGGCGCTAGTGTCTATGTAGGGGCATTAGTGTCCATCTAGGAGCGCTAGTGTCCATCTAGGAGCGCTAGTGCCCATGTAGCTTGTGTCCATCTAGGAGCGCTGGTGTCCATGTAGGGGCGCTAGTGTCCATGTAGGGGCGCTAGTGTCCATCTAGGAGTGCTAGTGTCCATCTAGGAGCGCTAGTGCCCATGTAAGGGTGCCAGTGTCCATCTAGGAGCGCTAGTGCCCATGTAGGGGGTGCATGGGGGGGTGTCCTTTTCCTGCAGACCTTGTGTCCCTATTTCACAGTTCAAAAAGTCAGAAAAGGGGGGTGGGGGTATATGGAAATGTTCCTTATATAAGGTGATCTTTATATATAAAGGGCCTTTGGTTGATTGGCCGATGGGGCATTCTGATATGGAATACATATAGAGATGGTCATTGCTTCTAATTTCCAGAGAAACCTCTTCATTGAAGACCTCCAAGTAAATGTAAAGTAAAGTAGCTTTTCTGGCTAATGGAGTTAATAATAGGCCGCGTTTGGTACCTACTCTTAGCCCTTTAAAACCTAAACTGTCATTTGGGGGGCATAACAGGTTCTATTTAACACCCCCAAGGAGCACTCACCTTTTGTTTGCTCCCCCATTGCTCCTCTCAGCCACCAGGAACAAGGAGGATACTCTGTACTTCCAGGTATGGTGGAGCATGTGACAATGCTAATGCCTGTTGATTGGCTGTCACATGGAGGTGGGGAGAGTCCTCAGCCCTGTGCAAACTCCAACTAGAACCGCTAGAGATTACACAGGGATTCCTTTCCTCCCTTTTGTTGGCTGAACAGAGCAGTAAGGAGCAAAGTGAGGGTGAGTATGTGCTGCTGGGGTGGGTGGAATTTAAGTGAACCTGTTGCTTTGTTCTGCATGGGCAGAGCCCAAGTTTCCTTTTATGCAAATTGCATTTCTTGACTTATTTGTCCTTTAAAGATTTGAAATATGTTCATACTTTTCTTTCAGAGTCTTCCGATCCTCCTTTCAAAAGAAGGCAAAGTGAAATGAGAAAATCTGCGTCCATTGAAGCTCTAGTGGAAGTCCCTGTACCATCCAATCACGTGGCTCCAGTTGCTCCTGCTTCAGAGTTTAAGAAAGGCCCATCATATGCTGAGGCTAACGGAAGCAACATCATAATCATAGAGCATGCCTCTATCCTCCGGAAGTCTGCTCCAAGTAACTCCTTTAGTGCCGCCCCTGCAGATCTGAGAAAAACCTCCCCCGCTGAGTCTCGACGCTCCACCCCCGCAGATCTTCGCTTTACTCGCCCGAGCTCAGGGAACGCTCCTCTCCCTAACTCTGAGACCCCCGTTGCTGCTCCCGGAAGCCCCTTCCAGCTGCACCGTTCGCCCAGCCCACGATCACTACTGGATAGAGAGATAGAGGAGGTGCAGCAGAGAGAAAAGGAATTGCGGAAACAGAGAACAAGTGTCTATGGCAGGGATAACGGCACAGCGGAGAACTCCCAGATAACACCTAATAACCAACGTGACATCCAAAGTGGAGTGTACCAGCCAGGTGAGGAACAGGTTTATAGCTTCTGTGTAAATAAAATGATGTAACAAAGCCTATCTGCAGAGTACAGAAGGGTTAGAGCCTCTGTCTGGTTTGGGTTGCCATCTTTGCCCCTAACTGGGAGACTTCCTCTATGAAATCTCCTCAGACGGAATGCAGACAAAACCAAAAACACAATTTGGTAGCTCGGGGAAGTGTTAGAACTTCTGAAAATGGTTTTATTGTTGTTCATGCCATACTCTCCTTTCATGGTAACAAGGCGCGGAACTGAGAGACAACTTTCTCTCTCAGGTCTGCTCAGACGCTGGTGTTTCAATAGCCAGTCTGCTATTGGCTATTTCATGCCTAGGGCACAGAATAGTCTAGCACCGGCCCTGCTGCCCCACCTCCCCCACCAACCTTTCCTTTATGGGTGACACCGGGACAGGAAGTGAGGGAAAATCTCCTCATTGGCATACCAGGCTTTAATTACATACCTGTAGTACTCAAGTCCTAGTAAAGGCCACCATGCTAGTGCAGAGCTACTTCCTTGTCTTTGGTTGGCCATTTGGATTGTACCAATCTGCTGGAGCTTCTTTCTCAGGACTGTGAGAGCGAGCTTTAAATCGGGATCCCAGCACATCCTGTGTAGGCACATCGGTAAAATGTAAAGGTGGGGGACGCGGTGGAACAGTGCTGGACAGAAGTGTCCATGTGCCTGGTCAATGGACCTGCATGAGACGTGATGATGTCAGTGGTCTTTAGAATGCCAGAGCCCAGAAGAGAAGAGGCTGAGGGGACCGGTCTAGCATCATTTGAACCCCCTAAACCAAATGTGCAGTACGGGGGTAGCCCAAAAGTTTGTTATTTACCCAAAGTTCTTCTTTAAAAGACTTTCCCTCAGTCTCCTTCTGAGAGGAATCTATGTACAGGAAAATATGGAGGCAGCCAGCCTTGACGTCCTGCTATGATCCGCTCATACAATCAAAACTCCCTCAGCCCTTCCTGTGACCAGTGCTGTAGCTACCATGGGACGAGTGAGGCACTCGCCTCAGGCGCAGCTGAGAAAGGGCGCAGCTAGGGCCAGCCCCTGTTGCCATGGCGAGCACAAGGGCGCCAGGCGGACAACACAGCAGACAGAAGAGGAGCGGCACAGGCTCCATCTTCTCCTCGGATCCCTGTTGCTCACCGCCACCTGTATGGGCAGACAACTCTGCGTCCTCAGACTCTTTTTCTATTTCAAAAGGGAAATGTCAGGGGTCTGTTTAGACCCCCAATATTTCCCCAAAGCCCCCCAACAGTACAGAAAAATAATTAAAAAACAAACCACACACACTACTAGACGGGCAAAAACTAAACCTTTGTTCTGGACGAAATGAACTAATGTTTTCATTAGTTTTGTCCAACGAAACAAATTTTTATGCTATTTGGCTGGATTTGGCCACAAGTGCACTCGCCGCCATCCTGGAGGCGGGGCGCATGACATCACTTACCACACATGTCTGTTGGGGGGCACAATTTTCTGTTCTTGCCTCGGGTGCAGAAGGAGCTAGCTACGGCTCTGCCTGTGACAGCCCCGTATTACCGCTCCCTGAATACATCAGCTGCTAGGGGAATGGGGTTAGCAATGGCGATGAGGCCTGAGCTGGTGACTTCTTCAAAAAGTCAACATTTGCATATCTATAACAATGCCGCATAGTCTATTCAGACCACAAAGAAGTGCTGGAAACAACGAATGGAGAAGATTATAAAGGAACCACCATGTTCATATGCTTGGAGTATGGAAGAATTCACTTTACAGACTCTGGCTTATCTACGATTGTGGGATCTCAATGACGCCTACGTTGTAGCATGTCGTTATTTCCTGCTATCTTTTGAAATAAGGAACGGTGATATAATAATATGTATCCAGCAAAGGGTTCAAAGGAACACTACAGGAATCCACTATCCACAGGAATGTGAGCGAGCCTCCCTTACAGTGCAAAGAGCAAGGCTGTATAGGAACCCATAGCAGCCAATCAGATCTCGGCTTATAACTTCTGTCAGGTTTATAATTGGCTGCCATCATAAAAAGATTGTAGCTCACGTTTATTGTAAAATAGAACCAGAGGAAACTTTAAGAACTTTATGTCCACAAAGCCAACAGTGATATTGGAACCAACTCGAGTCTTTGCACAAAGGTGGCAGGGTCACTCTTCGGGACGTTCACTCTTCTCCATAGAACGTCATGTAAGATCAGGCCGGTACCAAGATATATTTAGGTATATAACTATAAATGTCGATTATATGTAAGAATGTATTTCATCTTTTTTTATGAATACTGAAGCTTGAATATTTTTCTAAAGTTTATCTTTTGATGCCAATTCCAACTACGCGGGCAGCATACGGTCCCTATGAGCAAGTGTGCTGTTTGTCAGTTCTCCAGATGATTCCCACACACCTCCCTGCGATACATGGGACCTTGACTTTTTTATGAATCTGAGCTATGCCCCGCCCACCTCAGCACAAAGCTTTAAACCGCCATTCCATCACCTAGTGTGGAACTTCTCTTTGCCAATGAGTCTCTTTGCAGTGGCTGGTAAATGACATGGGGCATGCTTTATGTGCAATAGTGCATACCTGGGGACCTGTGGCATCCTTTATGTGCAATAGTGCATACCTATGGACCTGTGGCATCCTTTATGTGCAATAGTGCATACCTGGGGACCTGTGGCATCCTTTATGTGCAATAGTGCATACCTGGGGACCTGTGGCATCCTTTATGTGCAATAGTGCATAACTGGGGACCTGTGGCATCCTTTATGTGCAATAGTGCATACCTAGGGACATGTGACACACTGGGATCTTTTATGGGGCTGTCTTTTGTGCACAATAGTGCATATCTGGGGACCTGTGACATGCCCCCAGGTATGCACTATTGCACATAAAAGATGCCACATGTGTAGGGTTGTCACCTGTCCAGGATTCACCCAGACAGTCAGGCTTTTTAGTTTTGTGTCCTGGTGTCAGGCGGGCTGACACCCGGACACAAGACACTAAGTGCCGATGCCGGCACTTAAAATTGTGTTACAGATGCGGCTGCCGAGATCCCTAGAGAGGACCTCAGGGAGCTGCATCTGCCTGAATTGACATCTCGTCTCTTCCTGCTCTTTCTCCTGGCTGCCTCTCCTCGCTCTCTTTCTTCTAAATTCTTAAAAAAAAAAAAAAAACTCCAGTGCGTGACGCTAAGTGTTCGGGTTGCACTTGAAGAAAAGGTGGCAACCCTAAGCCTGAGAGAAGGCCATGCAGTCTCTGTGCTTCTCTACACAATGCGGGCAGATCATGGCAGGTGGGAGGGCTGAATGGGAATGCTTTTGCAAAGAAGCTTCTTTTTGAAAAACTGCGCATTATTTTTGATGTTTTAGAACGCATGGCAAATTTTACGGTAAAGGTGCACTAACCCTTAAAGTTCACACATTTAGATGTCAACTAAACTCTTGGCCTGGCCTGGTTCACATTGGACTGAGACTCCACCCACTTCTGAAACCCCACCCTAGAGGGGCCCGAACATCTGGAATGCCCCCAATATATGGTTAACCGTCCATTTTGAAGTTTCTGAATTGTTTTTCTATTTTTGGTTTCTGCTTGCCTCTCCCAATGCCCACATACTGTATCTTGTGTAATATATGATGATTGCTGTTTGATGTTAGTAAAGTGCTCAGGACAAGCTGTGCGTATCAAAACAGTATCCCTCCCTGTTGTTTGTTCAATAAATAAGGGAGTGATCTGTAGACATGACAGCTGCCCAGAGTCCCAGTTCACCTCCTTTGCGTTTTTCATACCTGCTGCGCATTCTTCGGTTTCCTAAGTTGTTGTCACTGGTGACCTTGCTATCTGACCAAGCCCATTCCCCGTAGATGTTCTCACTTGGCATGGATGACCTTTCTACATACAGAGACACAATGTGTGCACAGAAAATGGCCGCTGGAATCACACTAACCTGATTGTAAATGACAATTATGTGCCATAAAGCTCACTGTAGCCCCAGTGCAGTGCCCAGAGTCCGTTTTTTGTGTTAAACCCTTCCCATAATTAGATCAAACTGTAGACATAGACAGTGGCGTAACTAGTGACCTCAGGGCCCCATGCAAGAATCCCATGAAGGGCCCCCCCCAAGAAGACACAAATTAGATTATTTTTTTTTAAACAAAATTAGACAAGGAAAGAAAAAAAAAAACACTGTCCTCTTTCATCACCCCCTTCATGTCCCCAGCGACCCCATGTCACCTTCGTTGACACTTCCAGCTCCCTGTCTCGGTCTCCCCCTTCGTGTACGCAGCACTCGGCACTCGGCGGCAGTTCTGTGTGATGAGGGGGCGGGGATTACATCGCTCCCTCTCATTGGCTGCTGCCCGGCTGGATGATGCTTCACGCTGCGCCCGGAACAAGATGAGGGGAGCAGCGTGAAGCATGTAGGGCCCAGGACGGGAGGAAGAGGTCCCGGGACTGGTAATCAGCGGTCACCAGTGGCCCCTTCCTCCTGTCCTGGGCCCCCTCCAAGTGGCCGAACTCCAGGGCCCGGTCGCGGCCGCGACCTCTGCGACCCTGGTAGTTCCGCCACTGGACATAGACTCATCCATGGAGCCTAACATTGGCCATAGACGGCTTGATAAGAGCTAAAGATGTCCTTGATTATGAGCTCTGTCTGCAATGACTGATACGTGTTGGGTCAGCATCGTGCCATCACGAGTGCCTAGGCATAATCAGAGGTGCCCATTAAGGCGCAGGAAGATTGTCTACATCCTTGGTTCTCAACTGGTGGGTCGGGACCCAAAAGTGGGTCGCGACCCCGTGTTCAGTGGGCTTCCACTTTTCTAGGTGAGAGGCTCATCAGCCTCCCCCATCACACAGCACTGTCAGTTCTTGTGCCAAGCAGCCATTCAAAATATGCTGCCCAGCGCCCAGTCACAGTGTCAGGTTGAGGTGGGGTGCACTGGGGGTATCGCTGCAAGGGAGCTCCATCCATACATGCATTGCTTGTAGCTCCCCTGCATGTCCTGTAGCAATGCCTGGATTGGAGTGAGGTCACATTCTGGCTCCCGGCACCTCTACATGTACACATGGGAACTGTACAAGCAATGCACATATGGAGGGAGCTCTGTCACAGCACAGCAGCCCACACTGCCGTGCGTTCCATTGCAGTGCAACTTGGGTCGCGACTTAATGCCCGAGGACAATGTGGGTCTTGAGGTTACACAGGTTGAGAACCACTGGTCTACATGTTGTTGTTAGCCGTCCACCATTGTTGTGTTGTCTGGCTGCAAAGCATAAGGAAGGTGACCACATCTTTTCACACTGTGCAATTCTCCAGGCACGGTGTCACTGCCCTGCCTCCTACCTGCTCTGTGAACTGTTACTGAACATTGGCACACTGTTGAGGTCCATCCAACCTCCTTCCTTCCACCAAGGCACCATCCCCTCCCACCTATTATCTTACAGATGAGGGACTTCAAGCTGAATCCAACTACCGGTTGGCAGTGAGGCAACAACGTAGAACTCAGAGCTGATAGAAATACACATATAAAAGGGGAGACTATTCCCATTCACATGACCTTCTGAAGTGTTTCTTCCATGATAGTTTGCATAACATCAGATTATATCATATGAGTGTTGGGATCCTGACACCGCGTGCTATCTGCAAGTCCCGGCATATCTACCATACAAATATTTACTGTATTGTCTAACAAAATGTTACGAAACCTTCACCTTCCCCCTGTGCCCGCGTCCTGCCCTGAAATCCTCTGCGCTGTGCCTGCATTCTGACCTTGGTGGCACAGCAGGAACGTGATACACTCTGTGTGTCAGCAGCACGCTTAAACCCAAGTCTTGTTCATACCATGATTGCATTACAAAATGGTATCACGCACTTTCAGCTCTCGCAGTCCTGCATGGCCCCACAGCAGAGGCAAAGGCGGCCATGCTTTTTATGTCATCCGGTTGATAGAACTGAAATCGTATTTGAGTGAAGAGGGGAAGTAGAAATATGGGGCACAGGGTGAACCCGGAGTCTGTGTAACCCCCAATTCTCCATGTAAGAGTAACCCTCCCTGTAACCCGTCCTTCAACTACAGCACTATCCCTTGCTGTAACCCTAACACCAACCATCCATTAAACCCTAACACTAACCCTCCATGTAACCCTAACACCAACCATCCATGAAACCCTAACACTAATCCTCCCTGTAACCCTAACACCAACCATCCATTAAACCCTAATACTAACCCTCCATGTAACCCCAACACCAACCATCCATGAAACGCCAACACTAACCCTCCCTGTAACCCTAACACCAACCATCCATGAAATGCTAATACTAACCCTCCCTGTAACCCTAACACCAACCATCCATGAAACGCTAACACTAACCCTCCCTGTAACCCTAACACTAATCCTCCCTGTAACCCTGACACCAACCATCCATGAAACCCTAACACCAACCCACCCTGTAACCATCGCACTAACCTTCCCTGTAACCCTAACACCAACCCACCCTGTAACCATCGCACCAACCCACCCTGTAACCATCGCACCAACCCACCCTGTAACCATCGCACTAACCCTCCCTGTAACCATCGCACTAACCCTCCCTGTAACCATCGCACTAACCCTCCCTGTAACCATCGCACTAACCCTCCCTGTAACCCTCACACTGTCTTTTCCAGTGTATATAAATAAATAAAAAAGGAGAATCTGACTGGCTGCCATAGGACATAGACAGTTCTTCTAGCAGACAATCGGAGAGCCAGCGTTCAGTGGAATTATGACGCACGCGTCTGTAAATGTTTTTATATTTGATGCCAGGAACATTAATATAATGACTGTTGTTCCCTTATTTCTTATTTTTTCCATGCTTAGAGCGTCCGAATTGGGGAAAATTGGAGGTGAACTGGCCCCCCAACAAAAGCATGACCGTCAACGGCCAGCAAGACCAGGTAATGCAGAAATAGGTATGGAGGGTCACTATGACAGCAGAGTTCAGCAACCCATAACAATCAGGGTTATATATATTTAGATGACTGTACTGCAGTACACTGACGTGTGTTTGTTGGCCTGGATCATTGCAGGTAAAACATGCGTCTGGGGACTGGGTTAGCTGCCAAAAATATTTTTAAAGTGAGCCTGTGTCCAGGTTATGGTTAGTCAAGTTCAGGTGCACGTAAACGAAGGGGTAGGATGCTGGTGACATCATTGATCTTATATCACATGGCCATATTTGGTCCATGATGTCACCAGCATGCCATCCCCTTTGTTTACATGGGATCCCCCGGGCGCAGCTGATTGGGCTGGCACCAACAGCTTCCTTTCGGGTTCAGACAAACCTGAAGCTGAGCTCACCCCTAGTTTTGAGATAAAGAGACCCAACGCTAGTTGAAAATGTTCAAAAGAAAAGAATATATTTCTCATGGATTTCCTAAACCTTATAGAAATGGTCGCGAGCTTCCGGAATGTGTTTTGGGGCTACCAGTCCATTATTTTGGTTATCTGGCTGCATAGGAGGACTTCATGCCACTCTACAGCCTATTGTCTGGTCTTATATGAGTGAACATTACCACACTGGTGACACGCACATGAGGCGGCCTACCTCCTATGGGCCCCACCAAAGTACTTCCTCCATCCTGAATGGCAGGTTACTGACCAGGAAATACCACACTGGTGACACCCACAGGAGGTGGCCTGCCTCCAAAGGGCCCCACCAAAGTACTTCCTCCATCCTGAATGGTAGGTTACTGACCAGGAAATGCCACTGCAAGCACAATTTCAACTTTCAGCTTATTTTTTGACTTCTGAAGTTAGACAAGGGTACTTTTTGGTACGGTTGAATCATCCAACAACTTTTTATATCCGTCAATGAGGTGAGTCCCTCTAGTGCAGAGGTAGGCAAACTTCAACCCTCCAGCTGGTGTGAAACTTCAAATCCTATAATGCCTTTGCCTCTGGGAGTCATGCCTGTGGCTTTCAGGATCTGTCAATGCCTCGTGGGACTTGTAGTTGCACAACAGCTGGAGGGCCGACGTTCTATCAAAATCTCCAACTCATCAAGATCTCCAACTACCTCACTCCCGGTGCTCAGAAAGACTGGAGCTCTGTACAGTTGCGGTGCACATGCGCGCATAGCGTTTTCAGAATACTCATCGAGTTTGCCACCTGCTGAATATTGTTAAAATGCAGCTGTGCAGAGCTCCGTCAGTCTTTGTGTTTTGCAGTCTAACGCCGTCTGGTCGAAATCTCCAACTTGCAAGTAACCGGCAGTGAGGTAGTTGGAGATTTCGGCAAGTTGGAGCTTTCGATAGAACACCGGAGTTTGCCTGCGCCTGGTCTAGTGTTGCTTGATGCTTAGGAGTGGGAAACCACTTTGTGATAGGTTTAGGTGGTGCCGCTATTGCACAGACTTTAGTATTGTAGAAAAGTTGGTGGCTGCTTCCAACAACCGCCAACCACCCAATACTGACAATGTATTTGGGGTGGACAGGCCCTTCAAATGAGCTTGCAACTGCGAGGTGTTGGTATTGTTCTCATGCAGTTTCTATGTCGGACTTGTGTTTCCCCCATCAGGCTTTGGGCAGTCCACGCACGAGGAGGCAGCGCAACACTCTTATTAAGAGCTGGGAGTCTGGGAGCCCCAATCCTGCAGATGACAACAACTAAGGGAGAGGTCCAGATGAGGACTGCTGGTACAGAACTTATGATAGTTGGACCTTCCCCCTTCCTCTTCCCCCCCCTCACACTCACCACAAGAACTGCCATCCCGCTATATCTTCCACCACGATAATGCTTCGAATGACTCGGACCTGAAACATCGCTCGGACGCCGGCCCTGAACGTGTCACATGATCAGTATCTAATCTGCCAATCAAGCTTTTGTAACCAATAACAATCTTATTTGTAATAAATTATGAAAAATGAGGAATTGTGTCGTTGTGGAAAATATATACAACCCATGTGTGTTGTGTTATCATTCACCCGGGGTGCAAAGGAAAGGTAACGTACATACATACAATTTCCACTACAACAGGTATAGGACAGTTACAGTATAAGATGAGGGGCCGTCATGATATATGCAGGATGGTTATACAACGATGGAGGTCATGTGATATATACAGGACAGTTATACAACGAGGGGGTCATGTGATATATACAGGATGGTTATACAACGAGGGGTCATGTGATATATACAGGACAGTTATACAACAAGGGGGTCATGTGATATATATAGGACAGTTATACAACGAGGGGGTCATGTAATATATAGAGGACGGTTATACAATGAGGGGTCATGTGATATATACAGGACAGTTATACAACGAGGGGGTCATGTGATATATACAGGATGGTTATACAACGAGGGGTCATGTGATATATACAGGGTGGTTAAACAACGAGGGGTCATGTGATAATAGACCAGAGATAAAGAATAGTTTAAGTATGTGGGGGGGTCATTTGATAATAGATCAGTGTACAGAAGAGTTAAAGGATAAGGGGTCATGAGATAACAGATCAGTGATATATACAGGACAGTCATAGGATGAGGGTCATGTAATAATAGATCTGTTATATATAAAGAAGAGTTATAGCTTGTGGGGTCATGTGATAATAGATTAGTGATAGATACAGGACAGTTATAGGATGAGGGCTAATGAGATAATTGATCAATATTGTATACGGCACAGATATAAGATGAAGGTCATGTAATAATAGATCAGTAATATATACAGAAGAGTTATAGGATAACAGGTCATGTAATAATAATAGATCACTGATATATACAGACAGTTATATGATGAGGGGTCATATTATAACAGATTAGTAATAGCTACAGAACAGTTAAAGGGTGGGGGGGTTGAGTGATAATAGATCAATGACACCAGGTATAGGATGTGGGGGGAAGGGGGGTGATAATAGATCAGTGATATATAAAGGACAGTTATAAGATGGGCATTTAATCATAAATCGGTAATTCATAATAGATACCGAGCAGTTTTAGCCTGATAGACCATGTAATAATAGATTAGTGTTATATACAGAACAGTTATATGATGAGAGGACCTGTTATATCAGATTAGTGATAGATACAGGACAGTTATAGGAGGGGATGGGGGGCATTTAATAATAAATCATTAATAGATACCGAGCAGTTTTAGGATGAGAGGTCATGTTATAATAGATTAGTGTTATATACAGGACAGTTATACGATGAGGGGACGGATCAGTGATAGATAAACAATAGTTATAGGGTGGTGGCAAGTGGTAAGGGGCGGAGGGGGGTAATGTGATAATAGATCAGTGATGTATATTGAACAGTTATAACATGGGGCATTTCATTAATCAGTAACAGATACCGAGCAGTTTTAGGATGAGAGGTCATGTAATAGATAAATGATATACAGTATACAGTACAGTTAAATGATGAGGGGTGTAATGTAATATAGATCAGTGTTATATACACAATAGTTGTAGGGTGGAGGCAAGTGATACGGGGTGGGGTGGGGGGGTGTTATGTGATAATAGATCAGTGATGTATATAGGACAGTTATAAGATGGGGCTTGTAATAATACATCAGTAACAGATACCGAGCAGTTTCAGGCTGAGAGGTCATGTAATAACAGATTAGTAACATATAAGAACAGCTCAGGGATAAAGGGCCATGTAATAATAGCCCAGTGACAGATAGAAGACTATTACAGGATTAGCGGCCATGGACGTCCATGGAAGGGTCACATGACCAGATCCCATGAACCAGTTTCTGTCTCCCTTCTCTTGCGGTAAGCTTGTCATGAGTGCTGGTAATCAGTCCCTAATCTCAGATCAAACATGACGGCTCTCCTCCCGGAGACTCGGGCCTCTCACACAAAGCGGGGGAATGTCCCGCCACTGACACCTCAGCCTGCTACCATGCCAGGCCCATTGTAGAGAGGAGATGCAGGCGGGCTGTGTGCAGAGGGAGAGGTCTCTGAGGGAACAGCGGTGTGTTTGCAGAGGATATAGTGAGCCGGCAGAGGTGTATATATACACACACTGCAGGTATATATAGAGCAGGTGGAGGTGTATATGGGATGGAGCCTCCACCCTGAGCTGATACCGACTGGCAGAGCAAAGAATGACACAAGCAGTGCTGCCCTGTGCCAGTCTACTCCCTCATCCTACGTCCAAGGTCGGCCATGTCTGGGCCTGAGGAATAAAAGAGGACCTGTCTAGAGGATCAGCGGTCAGGCCATCCCGCACCAAGCCTCAAAGGTGTTATGTCAATGACCAACTGCTCATATGTAAGCGGACATCCCAGCTATATTTTATTAAAAGAGTACCTGTAATCTAGGCACAAAGGGAGCAGCCATTTTGTGATCTCAGATGAAATTAAACCAGAACACCAGCCAAACAGTTTAATATTCAGAAGTGAAATATATATGTAACGGAACCATTTTATCTTTGCCCACCGATTTAATGTCTCAACGGGGTGGGCAAACTCTGTTCCTTCAGCTGTAGTGGAACTACAAATCCCATGAGGCATTGCAACATTCTCACAGCCACAGGCATGGCTCCCAGAGACAGATGCATCATGGGATTTGTAGTTTCAGGACAGCTGGAGGGCCGGGGTTTGCCCACCCCTGCTTTAAGACCCCATTCACACTGAGCGACATGGAAATCGCGCGACTTTGAGCGATATTGCGCGACGAGCGATATTGCGCGATGTCGTGCGACTTCTTCCTATTGGGCTGTATGCAATCAGGAGCAATATCGCTCAAAATCGCTCTAAAAAAGCGTCATGTAGGAGCGACAAGCTACCAGCGACGAGCTACAAGCGATATTGAGCGATATTGAGCGACGAGATGTGAACAGCTACATTGAAATGTATTGGTGAATCTACATAGAGTGATATCGCGCGGAAATATAGAGGCCAAGATGGCGCCTTCCTAGGCTGTATGGAAGTCATGCCTGTAACTGTCACTCTTGCAATGCTTCATGGTACTTGTATTTCCACAACAGCTAGAGGGCCTGGAGCTGCCAACCCCTGGCATAGAGGGATTAGAACCGCTGTCAGGTTTTTGCTGTCTGAGTCCCCGTTAGAAAGATTCACTGGAAGTTAAAGAAAATCCCAAATTTTGGGCTGTCACCAGAACAGGAATGGATGGGAAAGCTTCCAATGAGGACACTAGTTCTGACCACCAGGAATTTCTCCTCACTTCCTGTTGTGACTATAGGACAGGAAGTGAAGCGAAATCTCCCCAATGGGACACAGACAGCAAAAAAAAACTGTGCCACCAGAACAGGAATGGATGGGAAAGCTTCCAATGGGAACACTAGTTCTGACCATAAGGAAATCCCAGAGTCTGGGACAGTAGGATCTCAGTATGAGCTCTGCCAGCCGGCTCTTGTCATTATGAGGAGGAAGTCCCTCTGCCCCCACATGGAATCATAGAGTGGAGGTCCCGGCATTGAAGCCCCCGGGATGGCCCAGATCCAGTGATGAGTTTTCTGTGGCTGCATTCTTGAAGGATTGAGTCATTGTATGGAGAGCGAGTGGAGTGTGAGGTGGAAACACACAGGAGTAAATATGACCTTTGGTACCTCAATGCTCCAAGCTGGTCCTCAGGACATTACATATCACTGTTTTCTCAGGGAGAGGTTCACTGGTAGCCAAGGGCAAACCACAAATCCCAGCATGCCTTCCCCTCCCCCAAAACCTACATATTTTTTATTTATTAGAGGGAACCGGTCAGAATAATTGTTACCACAGCCCAAAAAAAGATTTTATTACTGCAGCTGCCTTCTTCATGATTCATGCGAGTTCATTGAAACACCATATGACAAAAGTATAAGTCCCGCCCCTCAAACTAGGGATGCACCCATACAGGTTTTTCGGTATCGAGTACAGATATTTTTATTTTTTCACCAGGTGATGAGGAAGCATGGAGCTGGTTTTCTGGCCAATTAGAAAGCTGGGCGGCGATTTATTACATGGTGCCGGCTTCCTGATTGGCCGAGAAGCCGGCTCCAAGCTCCCTCGTCACCAGGTGACGAGGGAGCATGGAGCCGGGTTTCTGGCCAATCAGTCATTATACGCCCCCCAGCTTCCTGATTGTCTGGGAAGCCGGCTCCATGCTCCCTGGTGAGTCATTACATGCCGCCCGGCTCCCTGATTGGCTGGGAAGCTGGCTCCATCCTCCCTGGCTCTTGATTGGCCGGGAAGCAAGCTCCATGCTCCCTGGTGAGTCATTACCTGCCCCCCAATTTCCTTATTGGCCGGGAAGCCAGCTCCATGCTCCCTGGGGACGAGGGAGCATGGAGCCGGCTAATCAGGAAGACAGGCTTCCTGATACTGGAAGTTCCGGTATCGGGATAAATATCAGCAGCATTTTGGCGAGTACTCGCCCAAATACTCGGTATCGGCGCCAATACCAATACTAGTATCGGTGCATCCCTACTTAAAGCCATTGAAAAACACAATATCCTGCAATATATATAACCTCAAAGTATGGCCAAAGCCAAAGTCTGATCACCGTGAGACAGACCCAACTCTCAATGTTATATCATACTAGAAAAGTTTATTTGACAATACTCACTAATACAAATACACTGCATGGCCAAAAGAAGGTGGACACCCCTCCAAATAATGGGGATCAGGGGTTTCCAGTGAAGGGGACCGATAATACTACAACATACAAAGACAGTTTAGACAAACGTGGGCCTCCAACCTTGTGGGAACAGTGAAGGCCCTTTTCTGGTCCACCATGACTGTGCCCAAAGCCATCTCCACATAGGCCTGGTTTGATATGGAAGAACTTCAGTGTCCTACAGAGCCCCGACCTCAACCCTACTGAACACCTTTGGGATTATTATTATTATACTATATGGTTTATCTAGCGCCAACAGTTTGCGCAGCTTTACAATATAAGGAAGACATTACAATCACAATACAATTCAAGACAAGATGGTAAGGAGGGCCCTGCCCCTGAGAGCTTACAATCTAAAAGATGAATTGGAAAGTTGATAGAGCCCGGTCATACCACCCAACATCAGTCCCTGACCTCAAAAATGCCCCTGTAAGACTATACCTGGCTATGCTGGTACTTCTGCGCATGTGCGTAGGCCTGTCTTCCGCATTTGTGGGAAACATCCGCTAATGCGCATGCAACGGAACATGCGCGCAAATATGCGCTAACATGCCACACAGGAAATGACGCAGCTTCCCTGAATTGATGACCCTATTTAAACCTGCCAGTCCTATGGATCATCTTTGAGCTTGTGTGTGTGTTCCTGTGCTTCTGCCTGTTCCAGTGTTCTGTTGCCTTGACCCAGATCTCCTTAGACGACCCCTGACTGCTGCCTGTCCCTGACCTCTGCTTGCTCCCGGACTATTCATCTGCCTGCCGCTTCTGTACTTCGCTGCCCAATTGGTGTTGACCCTGGCCTGCCTGACCCCGTCCTGCTCCAGCAGTGTTACTTGTTGCCTTGCCAGCTCCATCCACACCTGCTTCCTTAGAGGCCAGCTTCGGGACTTACCCAGGCACAGTGCTCTGCACCTTCAGGCACCTGTGCTGCTCTCTGTCCTGTCACCTCTTTCAGGGGTGCGGGACAAGAGTTGCAAAGGAGGGCTCCTAAACTACTGGGTTCTCTACCAGGTACGTGATAGCCCCTTTGGCTGAATGGTCACAAATCCCCAATTTTTCTATTCGAAAAATGTGTTTTAGTCTGGAGGAGTGGGGGGTTCCTAGGCGGCGGTATTTGCATGAAGACCACCCTGGGTAACGCTCACATGTGATTGAAAGAAATGAAATTCAATGAAAGAAAGGGGGCGGGCCAGGGATAGTCAGGCTGGGAAGGAAAGAGCTAGATGCCAGGAAATGAGGCAGACTCTATCTGACTTGCTGCAGCTTCTAATGCACATTGTGAGGAGCTCGCAGTGTTCAGTGATATCAGAGGAAGCCATTTCAGTCCAGGAGAGAAGCCGGTACAACTGTGCAAGATTGGAGGGAAGGCCGGAGTGTCCCTGGACATCCTGGATTGCTGACTACTATGAACGGGCAGTCAGGTGACAAGATATCTGCCACCAGCACTGTGTCAGGTCCTCGTGGATAATGGGATTTTGTATATTAGAACTCTCCGTGATTCAGTTCTTAAGATTTGTACTGTAAATGGTTTACAGAGTTCCACCCTCTCATTATATTGTATGTACAACAACAATTATCATCAGAATAACAATGGTACATTGTCAGCGTGATCATTAACCTCATTTTTTGTGTTTCTGGGTCACGTCGTTAAAGTGGATGTACAGACTTTTTATTTCTCATATGTTCCACTTGCAGCCGCCAGGTGATGAGGTCTGCGCAAGAAGCCCACCTCTCTGCCACTCTGCAGCTGCCAGCTAAAAAAGGATTCAAATGATGCAAAATCTGGGGGCACCCCAATCTAAGATGTAAAAATTTACAAATGACATATGGTCCCCCCGAAATCCATATCTGACACTTCTAGGTAGGGGTCTGCTTTGGATGTAAAGGAGCCCCACATAAAAAAACAAAAAATAAATTAAAAAGGGTGTCGCCCTTTATATCAGAAGCCCCCTTCACATCAGAGTCCCTGCTTTCACATCAGGATCCCCATTTGCACCAGAAGCCCCCTTGACATCAGAAGCCACCCATTTACTTCAATAGCCCCCCTCAACATCAGGCTTCTCCCCCTTTATCAGAAGCCTGCCTTTCAAATTAGAAGCTCCACTTCACATCAGAAGCCCCA
>NW_017307188.1:172854-185269 GCF_000935625.1 Nanorana parkeri
AACCCCCTCCCACCACAACACCCCCCCCCCCCCCCCCCCCCCCCTGTTAACATCAGGAGCTCCCCTTCATATCAGAAGCCCCCTTCACATCAGAGGCCTCCTTCTCATCAGGAAGCACCCCATTTGACAGCACCCTAGTTGAGAAAGTCTGTTCTAGACTTCTGTGATTGGGTATAGCTGCCAACTCAAGGACACTAGTCAAAGCAAAAAGGTCCACAGCCCTACATAGTAGCTACACCCCTGCATATGCTTCACAAGCTCAGGAGAAGCATGCAGTGAGCAAAATGGAGAGACAACCTTCCCAAGAAACAGCATAAATGGTCCAACAACAGGAAATTAACTAACATGAAGGGGCGGGATCTCTGTCCACCAATGAACTACTGGAGAAAAGTATTTTAAAGTGAGTACAAAATAATCCCTTTTTCTCTCAGCACTCATTGGGGGGCACAGTTATTCACCAAGGATGGGACATTCAAGAGCCGTCCCAAGAAGAAAAGTGGGCAAACACAAGACAAGGGCAACGCTCAAGATCATGGTGTGACCAGGTCACACTGCCGCCTGTAGGAATCTCCATCCAAAATTGGCATCCACCAAAGCTGCAACATCCTCATTTTGTTAAAGTACTGACCAAAGACCAGATGGCTGGAAAGCCTGAATCCCAGAGGGCTGGAGAGAGATGTTCTAGCTCTTCAGAGAGCAAAGTTGGACTTTTTTGTGCACATGCGGGGAAAAGCCGCTGGGTGGGGTGATGTCTTTTTGCTTTGCCTAGTGTCCGACCTCCTAGAGACAGCAGCTCTACACAACCATGAGAACTCACTACCTCACCCCTAGAGGAGATAAGCTCTTTGATCCCACAAAAGGTGGCCCCATCTCTCCCAAGAAGCAATGATGCCTGCATGGTAGTCTCACACAGACACATTACCTGCAGGCCCATCCATTTAACAAAGGACACTGAGAGCTGGGAAGTGACAACATCATACTGGCATTCAGAGCTTATCAGTGTATACTTACCTTGTCCTCACTTGCCCACCACTCCATTCAGCACCGGAAGCTGAAGGACATACCTGGTACTTCTGGATATAGAGAAGCTTGTGACTCAAACCAAGTGACCATGTGCTAGGCCAATCAGTGATGACATTTGGAGTCAGGGGACGACTGGGCTGGGAAAGCAGGAAGGCAATTGCCCACTGTGCCAGAACTAATAAGAAATGTTGGGCTGGTTGCCCACAGTGGAGATACTTCACCGTTCAGACATCAATCAAACAGAACCTACAGTCCGTGAAACATGATGGTCATTATATAGCTGCCTGCCCCTTTTTCAAGTCAGCTTCTGACAGAAGGAAATCTTCCAGCACCAACTTCCTTGAAGGTTCTGAGATGTCATATGACCGAATGCCAAGAAGCTGGCACTAGGAGATGGTGAGAAGGCGTGTCACAATAGTCCATGTCCTTTAGGAACTCCCACCTTTCACCATGACCATCAATCACTGCACCACCATGGCACACTTTGCGCGTTAAATGTTCTTTTAGCGAAGATACATTTTCCACAATAGGACCACTTGGTTTTTTTATGCCACCCAGGCCAAAGGTTCCCAGTCCTCCCATGCTTGGAGTCCATAGCCTTGTAGGATCTACGACTCGGGCAACCAGTAGCTTACACAATGCTTTCCTTTCCCTTCCAGTTGGAGCACCAGAGAAACTAAAGGAAAGGAAGTACATGTGCCTGTGGAGGTCTACAGTAAAGTGAACCTGTTGTTTTGCTTTGCATGGACAAAGCAAATATTTGCTTAAAAGAGAACCTGTCACCATCTTAAAATGTTTCAGCAACAATGAGTACTAGCAGCGTTTTGACTTTTTGCAACGAGCCCTTTAACTTGCTAGAAAATCTGAATACTTCAGGAAGAGTCAATTCCCTTGCACAGCCCCCTCCCTACTTGCACATCATAACCCTCTCCTCTACTGGGGGTGTCTAAATCCTCTCTATGCTTGCCCAGCTCCTTCGTCCATCCCTTCACCCCCCTACATAACATTTTATGTAGCTGCAGGGTAGAATCAAAGGGGAATTCCATAGACTTGAGTGACAGCTCTGAGTCTCCTGGGGCTGCTAGCATCACATGCAAGATGGCAGCACCCAGCACCAGTCTCAGGACTTTTGGAAGTCTACACCAGTGATGGCGAACCTTTTTGAGCCCGAGCGCCCAAACTGGATCACTAACCCAGCTTATGTATCTCAAAGTGCCAACCCTGCAATTGCAACTTAGGTGGTTTGTGCGGGCTCTCGGGGGGGGCTGTGCAGCCATCAGGGGCGCTGTATGGGTTCTTAGGGGGCCTGTGCAGCTGTCACGGGGTCTAGAAGGGCACTTAGATGGTCTATATGGGCTCTCGGGGCTGTGCGGCTCTGAGGCGGTCTATAAGGGCTCTCAGATGGTATATATGGGCTCTCAGGGGCTGTGTGGCTCTGAGGCGGTCTGTACGGGCTCTGAGGGGGGCTGTATGGGCTCTCATGGGGGCTGTGCGACTCTCAGGTGGGCTCTGCGATCTGTTGGGTGGTCTGTGCGGGCTCTCAGGAGGGCCGTGCGGGCTCTCAGGGGGATATAAGTGCCTTGAGAAGCCCCAGCGAGTGGCCTCTAATATGCCGGATTAGAGGGGTACCGCTGCCTGATTGTGGCCGCCCCGGATCGCATACTGAGACGATTCAGGACGGTCAGGCATATCTTCAGGAGCGTCCATGTTAATCTGAACCTAGGTCCAGGTGCCAGCAGAGAGGGCCCCGCGTGCCATAGGATCGCCACCCCTGGTGTACACAAAAGGAGGCTTTACAGATATATAATGTACATGAAATGCTCATATAATGGGAAGAATGTTCTTGAAGAGAATGGTCTGGCAACAAAGAACACCAAAACGCACAGCTCTGAACCATCTCGAGTGGTTTCGGCTTCCATCGAGAGCTTTGTTTGGCCGTCTTGGTTGAAAGCCGGGAGTCATAAGTCATCCTTTCTGTGTGGTGACCTCATCCATGTCCCGTCTCGGTACTCAGGGATAAGGGAGTGAAGGAATGTGTTTCCAGGTGTGTGTGTGAAATGTCAGCGCGGAGTAAAGTTTGTGTTGTCTGTGACTCACCCCGGGAGACAAAGGACTAAAATATGCAGCAACAAAAACAGCAACACAAAAGCCAGGGGCAAAGAGTGAGCGGCGCACAATGGACCAGGGTGGAGAGAGGGTGGAGCTGGAACGAGGAGATAAGATAAAATTAGTCATATGCAAAACAAACAACCTCCTTATATTGTATGTGGACCAGACACGGAACACGATACCGCACACCGTCATAGGCTACATGGACAAAGCGTGTGCTGTAATGTGTATGGGGAACTAATGACTGAGCCCGTCTGTAGGTGCAACGACCGGCTTACCGGAGTAACCACCATAGTGCCGGTGGCCTATGGGCTTGTGTCAACGCCATTACCATTACCTCCTTTTGACCTACAGTTGACCTCCTCTCTTGCAGTTGACCCCCTCACCTGCAGTTGATCTCCTTCTGTCCTGCAGTTGACCTCCTTCTCACCTGCAGTTGACCTCCTTCTGTCTTGCAGGTGACCTCCTCACCTGCAGTTGATCTCCTTCTGTCCCGCAGTTGATGTCCTTCTGTCCCGCAGTTGACCTCCTTCTCACCTGCAGTTGATCTCCTTCTCACCTGCAGTTGACCTCCTTCTCACCTGCAGTTGACCTCCTTCTCACCTGCAGTTGATCTCCTTCTCACCTGCAGTTGATCTCCTTCTCACCTGCAGTTGACCTCCTTCTCACCTGCAGTTGACCTCCTTCTGTCCCACAGTTGACCTCCATCTCACCTGCAGTTGACCTCCTTCTGTCCCGCAGTTGACCTCCTTCTTACCTACAGGTGACCTCCTTCTATCTTGCAGTTGACCTTCTCACCTGCAGTTCACCTCCCTCTCACCTGCAGTTGATCTCCTTCTCCCCTGCAGTTGACCTCCTTCTCGCCTGCAGTTGACCTCCTTCTCGCCTGCAGTTGACCTCCTTCTCGCCTGCAGTTGACCTCCTTCTCGCCTGCAGTTGACCTCCTTCTCGCCTGCAGTTGACCTCCTTCTCGCCTGCAGTTGACCTCCTTCTCGCCTGCAGTTGACCTCCTTCTCGCCTGCAGTTGACCTCCTTCTCGCCTGCAGTTGACCTCCTTCTCGCCTGCAGTTGACCTCCTTCTCGCCTGCAGTTGACCTCCTTCTCGCCTGCAGTTGACCTCCTTCTCGCCTGCAGTTGACCTCCTTCTCGCCTGCAGTTGACCTCCTTCTCGCCTGCAGTTGACCTCCTTCTCGCCTGCAGTTGACCTCCTTCTCGCCTGCAGTTGACCTCCTTCTCGCCTGCAGTTGACCTCCTTCTCGCCTGCAGTTGACCTCCTTCTCGCCTGCAGTTGACCTCCTTCTCGCCTGCAGTTGACCTCCTTCTCGCCTGCAGTTGACCTCCTTCTCGCCTGCAGTTGACCTCCTTCTCGCCTGCAGTTGACCTCCTTCTCGCCTGCAGTTGACCTCCTTCTCGCCTGCAGTTGACCTCCTTCTCGCCTGCAGTTGACCTCCTTCTCGCCTGCAGTTGACCTCCTTCTCGCCTGCAGTTGACCTCCTTCTCGCCTGCAGTTGACCTCCTTCTCGCCTGCAGTTGACCTCCTTCTCGCCTGCAGTTGACCTCCTTCTCGCCTGCAGTTGACCTCCTTCTCGCCTGCAGTTGACCTCCTTCTCGCCTGCAGTTGACCTCCTTCTCGCCTGCAGTTGACCTCCTTCTCGCCTGCAGTTGACCTCCTTCTCGCCTGCAGTTGACCTCCTTCTCGCCTGCAGTTGACCTCCTTCTCGCCTGCAGTTGACCTCCTTCTCGCCTGCAGTTGACCTCCTTCTCGCCTGCAGTTGACCTCCTTCTCGCCTGCAGTTGACCTCCTTCTCGCCTGCAGTTGACCTCCTTCTCGCCTGCAGTTGACCTCCTTCTCGCCTGCAGTTGACCTCCTTCTCGCCTGCAGTTGACCTCCTTCTCGCCTGCAGTTGACCTCCTTCTCGCCTGCAGTTGACCTCCTTCTCGCCTGCAGTTGACCTCCTTCTCGCCTGCAGTTGACCTCCTTCTCGCCTGCAGTTGACCTCCTTCTCAGCTGCAGTTGACCTTCTCACCTGCAGTTGATCTCCTTCTCAGCTGCAGTTGACCTTCTCACCTGCAGTTGACCTCCTTCTCAGCTGCAGTTGACCTCCTTCTCACCTGCAGTTGACCTCCCTCTCACCTGCAGTTGATCTCCTTCTCACCTGCAGTTGACCTCCTTCTCACCTGCAGTTGACCTCCTTCTGTCCCGCAGTTGACCTCCTTCTTACCTACAGGTGACCTCCTTCTATCTTGCAGTTGACCTTCTCACCTGCAGTTGATCTCCTTCTCAGCTGCAGTTGACCTTCTCACCTGCAGTTGACCTCCTTCTCAGCTGCAGTTGACCTCCTTCTCACCTGCAGTTGACCTCCCTCTCACCTGCAGTTGATCTCCTTCTCACCTGCAGTTGACCTCCTTCTCACCTGCAGTTGACCTCCTTCTGTCCCGCAGTTGACCTGCTTCTGGCCTGCAGTTGACCTCCTTCTTACCTACAGGTGACCTCCTTCTATCTTGCAGTTGACCTTCTCACCTGCAGTTGACCTCCTTCTCATCTGCAGTTGACCTCCTTCTCACCTGCAGTTGATCTCCTGACCTGTAGTTGACTTCCTTCTCACCTGCAGTTGATCTCCTCCTGACCTGTAGTTTACCTCTTTCTGACCTGCAGTTGACGTATTTTAAGCCGTTTTGCTGAATGCAAGTTTTAATACAATAACCAGTTTGAAGTGAACAGAAGCCCGCTGATGTAGGCCCTTCGGCCTCTTCCGCAATGCAGGTCCGTGAGTACATTTCTGACCCGTAACCGAACTGCAATACATCTCTATGGGCGGCCGGATTTAAGTGGACATCACCTATATCTGCCTACTTCCGGGTCCTCTTTTACTGACCAGATATGGGCGGATTTAAGCTGACACACATTTGGCCACCCTTAGTGATTACGTGGGTCCAATTTTTACTGCATCCCAAGATGGAGATAATTTCTAAATGGACACTGATGTCATATATGTGACATCCATGTTCATTCTGATCTGACTCAGCAGGAGATCTCCTGCAAATACGGAACGGACGGCGGACATGTGAATGGGGGTCTTACAAGAGATAGTAACTGTGCAATTCTTGTCTGTGTTTTTCAAATCTTGACACAGATCAGCCCCCTGCTGCAGTCTTATTGTTATACAGGATTTATATAGTGTAGTTTGTGCAGCCCTTTACAAAATGGAGGAAGACGGTTACAATTACAATACAATTTCAGTACAATAGGGTTAGGAGGGCCCTGCTCGTGACAGCTTACAATCCTAGTTATGACTTGTTACAATGTTTCAGTTGTTCATGGCAACCAATCAGCTTCTCTTTTTTTATTTCACAGCTTAACTGAACAAACTGAAAAGAGAAGCTGGTTGGTTGCCATGGGCAACTGCTCCAGATTCGGTCTGCTCCTGTTTTGATCAATTCCCCTCATTAAATATATATCTTATGGGAAGACAGTTGTTGAAATGAATGGCCTGGTGACAGGGTCTCTTTAAGTGCATGCAAAATAGAGATTTCGCTGTTACCTTCAAGAATCAAATCAAACGGTCATATAACAAATAGGTTGCTATGGGTAACTAATAATAATAATAATTATTATTATTACATAGCCCTCTAAAGCCAAGGACACCAAGTACTGGAAACCTGTCATCATGGCGGCACCCTGTTATGTTTTCCTGACGTCATTTCCTCCCTGACTTCGGCTTCAAAACTTTATTCTCTGTCTGTGTCTCCACAGCAGCTGCCATGTTTGCCAAGTTTGGTTCCTTACGTTGCAAGTCGTTTGGTCTCCGGAACAATGGCCGTCATTGTATAACTAGACTTACAACTGCAGACACTTTTAGTTTTAGGGAATTTAGTTGACATTTTGGAACTGAAGTGCATGAGACATTGGCAGCAGGGACAGCATGGAGCTTCTGATCAGGGGGACAGTGAGTAACCCGGGGGTCACATGGGGGAAGGGTGAAAAGAGGAGCACAGTCTGCACCTCTATGCTGTGTATTGTCAATGATGTGAATAGCACAAAGGGACGCTTGTCATATAGAATGTACACTTGCTCTCCAATCGGGAAGGGCGGTCCAGTTGCTGTGG
Organism: Nanorana parkeri; assembly: GCF_000935625.1. Taxonomy (NCBI): domain Eukaryota; kingdom Metazoa; phylum Chordata; class Amphibia; order Anura; family Dicroglossidae; genus Nanorana; species Nanorana parkeri. Next base: position 180,094 of record NW_017307188.1, read on the forward strand.
AACTACAAGTCCCAGCATGCCTTGCTGCAAGTCTCCCTAATTACCTGGGATGTTTTGACAGTCTGTCCCTTGTTTTTAGAACTGACCACCTGCACCCCAAATCCTTCTTACTTATTATTTATGTTTATATCTCATGCAAAGCTCCATCTGAGCTACAAAAACAATGAAGGTTAAAGTGGTCACAACAGGAAGTGAGTGAATCTCACCAGCGGAGACAAAGACGGAAATAAAAGCAGAGGCGGAGAGATCCTTCTGCCAGGTACCCTAAAGGGGAGAATTCCCCTCACTTCCTGTCCCGGGAATCACACAGGAAAAGGGAGAATAACCCCAACCATGCACAGATAGCTATTACAAAACTGACAGCGGTTTAGACACTTATCCAGTATTTTACCTTTTGGATAGCGTGGAGAAGGATTAGAACCCGTCTAATTTGTCCTGCTCTCTGGGGGATTTCCCCTCACTTCCTGTCCCGGCGACTAGAGACAGGAAATTATAGGAGTGTTCCATCAGCAACACAGGCAGAAATCACTTTTTCAGCAGGGAAGGGCTGGAACCATTATCAGCTTTTATTTCTGACCTCTGTTGTAGATTTTGCCTCACTTCCTGTTTGGTAAAGCCGTTGTCACTGTGACAGAGCCTCAGGTAGCAATAAAGAGCAGACGGGTTCTAATCTTTCCCCGTTCTATCCAAAAGCCAAGGAAAAAGTTTTGTCTGGACATAGACTTTAAGTCCTGCTAACCAGCGCTTAGGGATATTTACCCCTCCCCCCTGCACTTTGTTTTGCCCCAGTCCCCCCTTACCTGTTGTACTGGACACCTGCCCGGTGAATTCAGCCTTGTCCTTTAATCTGCTGCCACAGCCCAGGTCCCCCTGTAGCCATCCTCTGTGACATCATCAAGAGCCGACTCTCTCTTACAGGTTCTGCAACCAGCCCCTGATGACATGGGGCCGGGTTTGCTTTCCATAACCCCCCCCCCAGCCCCTGCTCCTTTAGCTTCCTAAGTGCATATCCCAGGAGGATGCAGGAGCAGGGCATATCACTCCTACCTAGGGAAGGTGGGGGGGCTGAAGTAAATCTGAGCACTGAAGGTCTACTTTAAGGTATGCTAAAATGACGCGTTCAGTGATATTGACTGAGAGGCCACTTTGGCATGCCTTAGTCCCCCTATAAGATGCTCCTGCAGCTTTGATGAAACAGGGATACTGAGTGCTATACAAACAAATTCAGACTAAGGGCTTTTGCCTGTGAAGGTTCTCATTCCTCCAGGTCATGGTATATCTGTAGAAAATAAACCAAAACAACTGGACTTGCTGTATGTTTCTTGAAGACGTTTCGCTGCTCATCCGACCAGCTTTCTCAATTCAGAATGACTTGTACACAAAACTCTCTGAGAATAAATATGGTGAATGTTGCTCCAATCCACAATCTGCCTTTCATAACCGGCATGTGGTCAGAGACGTCATGGAGGTGAGGTGTTGATTGGAGCCAGCAAGTGTTATTAGGCTAGTAATAGAGTACAAGCCATTCTGAACTGAGAAAGCTGGTCGGATGAGCAGCGAAACGTCTTCAAGAAACATACAGCAAGTCCAGTTGCTTTGATTTATTTTCTACAGATGGCTTTTGTTTGCATTAGACTGCTTTGGCATGCCTATAGAAGTCTAAGGGACCCCTCCTGAAGCAAGTCAGAAGGAGGGGAGCTGCAGGTCGCATAGACCTGTCATTGAATTCTGAATGATCCCCATCTGATGCCATCAACACAAGCCCAAAGCCCGTCAACACAGGCCCTTAGAAGGTGTCTCTAGAGCCCCAGTTAGTACCCGGCTAGCTGCCATTTAAAGGGCCGGGTTCTGATAAACGTCCATTCAATAACCCCTCCCCCCGCCGTAATGTATTGTGTCTGTGTGTTCCGCAGAGGCCGCTGCTGAAAGGAATCTGCTCGCTACCTCAAATGCGGAGATTACATCGGCTCCCCCCCAGACTCTCCCCTCTTATCCCCATCGTGGTGGAACAGACGGTAAGTGGAGACACGGCACCAGACACACGAATTGTCGCATGTGGCAGCTTATTTTGGCGCGTCACGTGTCGCAGCACATATAGATGATCTGGCGCCTGGTAGAACGTGTAACTCTCACGCGTCATCATCCATTTGGTGCATTGCTGTTGCGCCAAACATTGCCCAACGCATTTTCGGAACCATTTATTTATTTGGCGCAGATTGTGAGGCTTTTAGATGCAAAGGTCGCACTTGGGATTTTCGCCAATTTCCGTTCTAGTCGCATCTTTAATTTCTTATTTTGGATCCAGTGATGTCATCACTCTGTCTCTGTGCTTCTTTATGCAATGCAGGTAGATCATGGCTGGTGGGAGGAGCCGGCAGGGTGCTGTACAGAGCTTCCTGAAAACATCCCAGCACCCTGCCTCAGTACGTCTCCCAAGAGCCTTCAGTCCTGATGCAGGCAGTGGGCCGGCTCTTGGGAGGAGTTATGCAAATATCAAAATGACTTGATGGGTGGGTGTCAGTCTGGAAGAGAGGGCGTTCCAAACAGGCTGTATTTGCATACGGACCGCCCTAGGTAACGCCCACATGTGATGCCAAGCCTCCATGATTGAAAGATCTGCCAATGAATGAAAGGGGCGGTCGTGATTGAATGTCCTCTGTAGCATTGAAAGGACTATTCCTTTAAGTGATAAGAGTCCAGGATTTCATGCTAATGGACATGTAGATGCCGTGGGGTACAATGATCATTGTAGTTTTCTACGTATCAGTTTAGATATTTGAGGGTCCCTGTGACAGGACGATCCCCTATAGAAATCTATCTGCTCTGCCGCAGGAAGGTCATCAGTCTCTTTTCCTTTCCAGGGCCGAGGAGAGCGAGCCTATGACATCTTCTCCAGATTACTGCGGGAGCGTATCATCTGCGTCATGGGGCCGGTGAGTCCGCCGGCCACTTCTAATTCCTTCTTAAAGGGCCGCTGCAGCTAAATAGGCAATGTGATCACATAGCAACACCTCATCAACTTCCCGTCAATCCCGTGTGATTTGTCTCTCTGCAGATCGACGACTCGCTCGCCAGTCTGGTGATCGCCCAGCTCCTCTTCCTACAATCCGAGAGCAACAAGAAGCCAATTCACATGTACATCAACAGCCCAGGTGCGTACACCACCCCGCCCTCCGTTCTCTCCATTGCATTGGCCGCTCTTAGGAAAGTTGGTGCACCAAGCGGCATGTCTGCTACAGGGAGCCGATCATGTGTTTTCAGTGAGCAGACATTTTGAGGTAATGGCATATACCCGGAGCAGCTTTCATTGCCCTCTGGGCCGTCCTGATTGGGTAAGGCCTCATTCACACGATAAACGGCCGGCACGTACACCTCTGTGCTGCGTGCACGGCCATATCGGGCAGCTCCCGGGAAGGACAGGTGAGGCATGTGATAGCCTTTGTCTATGGGAGTACGCCGACCTACGCTCACCCCAAGTGCAGGTCCGTGCGGGTGTCCGTACTCGTACGCTGAGAGGATGGATCCTGTCTGCACCCGCACCCATACAGACCTGCATTTGGGGTGAGCGTAAGGCGGCGTACTCCCGTAGAGAAGGACAGGGGCTGCGTACTAATCACACACAGCACCTGTCCTTTCCGGGAGCTGCCTGATACGGCCGTGTACGCAGCACAGAGCTGTACGTGCCGGCCGATTATCGTGTGAATGAGGCCTAAAAGCTCTGCCACTTTTGAGTCGGAGCCGGCTTGCTCCTTGCCGCCTCCCATGCAATCCTTTTGGCCCATCACTATGAGGGAAAGCCTCAATGGCCAATAGGAATATATGGTAGGAAGAAGGGGGTGGACAGGCTCTGTCACTAACAGGAAGTACCAAGCCTTTGCTGAATGGTGCATCCTTCGGCCATAAAGCTGCAGCATGTGTGCGCACCTACATACCTACCTTCCCTACACCTACCTACCCCACACAGTTATTTATACATTAATAACTCCATTCCCAATATCTAACCACAAAAGTATCCCCTAACCCCAGGGGTAGGCAGCCTCAGCATGCCGCCCAGCAAATCCAGTGTTGTCCTGCTGCGATCTGTTGCCACAGCCCGAGTTCCGCACCGCCATCTTGGTCCTACTCAGGAGCACCGTCATCAGGGTGCCCGGCTGCCCGAACCCAGAAGAGGCAGAGGGTCCCCGATGACTTGGGTCTGGTTTATGGGCAAAAGCCCATAAACACAGGTCATAGCAGCCATAGTCCTTATGTTCTTTGGTCCTCACACAGACCAGCATTGCAGAAAGGGGAGGGGTGTGTGTGACCAGGTCTGTTACTGAGGGCTGATTACTGAGTGCAGTGCACTGGGCCTATTGTTCTGCACGGTCATATGTAGACACCCGGCAAAGTGGAGGTAAGGCTATGAAAATGGAGCTTGTGGGTACAAGGTTTGTTTGACTGAATTGTGACTTGACCTTGGCTTCCATCACAACAAAATCATTAAACTGTGTAAAGTGCTTCCAGGGATTAACCTGTATCGTGTGAAAAACAAAAGAGGATTAGTATGGCCTCTCTTTTATCCAAGAAGGCCACGCAAAGAAAATTGGTATGTACGGTATGTGTTATTGGGAATGGATGGGGATTTTGGACTGTGCGATGGCATGTCAGTTAGAGAGGAACAGTCCAAAAGTGAGCAGTGACTGTTGTGCTGGCTTGGGCCTGTAAAACACTTTAGCACTGCTGAAAACTTGCAAATGATGGAAAGTTCCGGCAGCCTTGTAGCTTAGATGTCATTACAAGTGGCCTCATTTCTGGAGCCTTTCATGTAACCGCTGTGGTTATGGGAGCATTAACCCAGATTTGTGGGCGTACTAATGACGTTCGTGTGTTTATTTTATACAATGTAAACTGGGACTGTTGATGTGTCTGCAATATTCACCACACCTACACCCACATAGAAATACACACACCAATGTTTTCCTTCCCTCCTCTACCCCTGGGGTCTCTCGCTCTCCCCCCCCCCCCAAAAAAACACGGAACATGTTAATGGTGCGTCAAACTCAGCTGGGAAGATATATGATTTTCCTGCACATTCACACGGATGAAAACACGCACAGAAGGGCAGATTTTGCTACATGAGCTACTTTTCCCATCTTTGGCGCACATGAGGCACCCATTGAAATCAACAGCACCACAC
>NW_017307188.1:185293-188226 GCF_000935625.1 Nanorana parkeri
GGTCTTGCTCCCTCTCTCCCCTCTTTTCTCCCACTTCCCTATCCTCTCTCACATTCCGCCCCTCTCTCTCTCCCTCCGGTCTCGCTCTCACTCTTTCGCCGCCTTACTCTCTCACACAGTTAGTCCTTTTTACACCATCGCTACCCCTGAACGCACGGACAACTCAGGAAAAGACGTGTGTTGTGCCCTGTGTTCACAGAACGTGTCAAAGACGTGGAACCCGCTTGCGGTGTCATTACATGTTAATGGCATCCCAGACGGGGCCGGGAACATACCAGCCTCTTTCTTTCTCTCTCTCCCACTCCCCTTCTCTTTCTCCCTCTCTTTTGAACTTTCACACTCCTACTCTCTCCTCTTGTTCCTTTTCTCCCTCCTTCTCTCCCTCGCACTATGTCCCTCACTTTCCCTTATGGTAGGAATGAGGGTTGGTTCTGGTGTTCTCCTTGGAGGAGGTGAATCCGCGATGAAAGTATAGTGTGTGGATCTGGTTCCTCTCTGATCACAATAGGGGAACGGCTCATCAGAAGATCACCTCCTGGATATGGGGTTAGGAGCGGCTAGTAAAAGTGATTCTCTCGCTTGGAAATTCCTTTAAAATCTTTATTACACAAGAACATCAGATACAGCCAATGCGTTTCATGGGACAGGCCTCGTCCTTCTTCAGGGCTTAGCTAACGGCTTGTGGAAGAATCGCCACCAAATCTTTTAGCTTGGTTCTCCAATGTGGTGGACAGGAGTCACTTTGAGGGGCTTGAAGAAGTTAAAGGAGAATTCTGAGGTGAGTGATTTTCACTCAGCCTCATAATCTGAGCCGATCTGTGGCAATGAAACTGTCACAGGTCGGCTCAGTAGATCGGGAAGTGAGCGAACACATACCGTCGTTTGCTCACTTCTCGATCTATCCCTGCAGAGAGCCGTGACTGTCAGTCACGGCTCCCAGCAGGGATTTCCCCATGTCCGATCCGCCAGCGCTAACTGGCGAAACAGATGGGGGAGGGGGCGGGCACAGCTGGCTCTGCCTCTGAATAGGCAGAGCCAGCTGTCAATCCCGCAGCTGGGTGGATCCAGACAGTATTGTCGGCATCCGTCCCGGCTGCGGCGTCTCAGTATTCTGAGCTTTGGGTCACAGGGGCCCTTAGGAGAACTATGAGGAAAAACCCTGACCCCGTAGTTCTCCTTTTAATACAAAACGATTGATGCTTTGATGTCCCAATATTAATCTTATGCAATGTTATTTATGTCTGCATGCCTCTCTCTACAGGTGGATCCGTGACATCTGGTCTGGCAATATATGACACCATGCAGTATATCCTGAACCCCATCTGTACCTGGTGTGTGGGTCAGGCAGCCAGCATGGGCTCCCTCCTCCTAGCTGCCGGTTCCAGCGGAATGAGACACTCGCTGCCAAACTCCAGAATCATGGTCCACCAGCCGTCCGGAGGAGCCAGGGTGAGACGCATGCACGGGTGCGGGCCTCTAAAACCCAGATCTATGGGATACTGTAACCCCTGTGTACATCATAGGGATACACTGAGGACGTGTGGGGAAGGTTTAGACCAAGTTTTTACTGCTATGTGGAGATTTGCCTTCACTTCCTGTCTGGTGAAACCATTGTCATCATGACAGGAAGTGAAGGTAGCTCCATATATCCTTCCCCGCTCTCTCCAAAACTAAAGAATCAAATTTTAAACTCCAACTCCCTCTAATCACCATCGTAGAAATCTAATTTTGCTCGGAGATGGGCTTCAAGCATTGAAAGCTCCACCCATTTTAGGACAAACGCATGTCCAGAATAGAAATGTATGATTTCGCAGAGTGCTTTGTATATAGTTATAAGTAGGGATGCACTGATGCCGATACTAGTATTGGTACCGATGACAAGTATTTGGGGCGAGTACTCATACTCGCCCAAATGCTCCGATACCTAGCCCGATACTTGAGCTTCCGGTATCAGGAAGCCGGTCAGTGAGTCATTACACCCTGCCCGGCTTCCTGATTGGCCAGGATGCCGGCTCCATGCTCCCTCGTCACTTGTGACGAGGGAGCATGGAGTCGGTATTCAGGCCAATCAGGAAGCCGGGCAGCATGTAATGACTCGCTGACCGGCTTCCTGGTTGGTTGGGAAGCTGGGCGCCATGTAATGACGTGGCCCCCGGCTTTGATTGGCCGGGAAGTCGGCTTTATGCTCCCTCGTCACATCGTGACATGGCGTCTGGCTTCCTGATTGGCCAGAAAGCTGGCTCCATGCTTTCTCGTCATCTAGTGAGGAGAAGCATGAAGACGGCTTCTCTCCTAATCGGGAAGCTGGGTGGCGAGTCTTTACACGCCGCCCGGCTTCCTTAATGGGACTTCCGGTATCGGAGAGTACTGAAAAAAAAAAATATCGGTACTTGCTACAGAAGAACCGGTATCGGCGCGTCCCTAGTTATAAGGTACAGGAAGGGCCATTGTTGCATGACATTGTATCCAGGTTTGTGATGCTGATTGCTGCGTGTCATTCTCAGGGTCAGGCCACAGATATCGCCATACAGGCCGAGGAGATACTGAAACTGAAGAGACAGATCAATGAGATTTACGCCAAACACACGAGGCAGCCGCTGTCTCTGATCGGTGAGTTGACGTCCGTACACTACATAGGGGGCTTAGGTCCAAGAACTTGAGCAAAGAAAAATATCAGCCTGAACGACTGATGCTACAACAGGAAACGGAGATCGAATATCCCTTCTGCTTGTCTTTATTTCTCCGTCCTCCGGAAATTCCGTGATGCAACAAAGACAGAGGTGACATTAAGCCCTCTCCTATTATGTCCGTTAATTATAAGGTGCGGTGACGTAAATTGCGTGGTGAAATTTTATCTTGTAATTAAACTGGTTGACATGTCATTCCAGGCCAGAGGTTCGGGGGAGCCCTATTAAAACACAAGCACCTTCTAA
>NW_017307188.1:188245-194911 GCF_000935625.1 Nanorana parkeri
CTTTCATATACTGCTGTACATTCTGTTACAGAATATATTTTCTCCCGCAGAGTCTGTGATGGAGAGAGATCGATATATGAGCCCCACAGAAGCTCAGGCGTTCGGCATCCTTGACAAAGTCCTGGTACACCCCCCACAAGACGGAGAAGATGAACCGGAACTGGTGCAAAAAGCCGAAGAGACCCCACCAAAGTCTGAGCCTTAGGAGGAGGAAGCTGTGAAAATAAATTCCCAGGATGGCCAATAATCATTGAGAAAGCCCAGCTCTATCTTTTTGTAGTTTTTGCTCCCTGGTTCACAGACTTTTCATTGGTATAAGAAGTTTGTTGTACCACCTCCTTCCTGGCAGAGGGAATATATACATTTTGGGCCAGTCTTCATCAGCTACTCTTAGTCATGTTTTTCAAACTGCTGGGTAATAATAGTAGCAGAGAATTTAAGTGGAACTCCTGAAAAAAGAAGTTTGACCTTTGCTGGGTTTAGTTACCTGTTTAGTTACCTCTAATGCTTGCTATACTACATCCAGAAGGCTGCTGGGGATGCTAAATATCTTACTTGTATTCAGGCTTGATTTACTGTCAGCTTTGATCATCTGGCTCAGTTGCTTTAAGTTTGCTCCCTGGTCCTGTGAAGGATTGTGTCATTTACACTTCCCCATGTCCATTCAGAAAATGTCTTGAACTCTATTCACAGAATTAAAGGCGTTCTCTGAATGGACAAGGGGAGAGGAGAGGCTGATGAACATCAGATGCTTCGCTTAGTCCATTCAGAGAAGGCCTTGTGTTTTGTGAATAGAATACAAGAGGTTTTCTGAATGGACAAGGGAAGAGGAGAGGCGATTGAACATCAGGATCTCCCCTAGTCCATTCAGAGAAGGCCTTCTATTTTGTGAATAGAACAAGATGTTTTCTGAATGGACAAGAGGAGAGGCAGATGGGCATCAGGAGCTCCCTTAGTCCATTCAGGGAAAGCCTTGTATTTTGTGAATAGAATATCAAGACGATTCTGAATGGACAAGGGGAGAAGAGAGGCGGATGGACGTGCGGAACTCCCCTAGTCCAGTCTGTGAAAGCCTTGTATTTTGTTTAAATAATACAAGATGTTTTCTGAATGGGCAAGGGGAGAGGAGAGTGAACATCAGGATCTCCCCATGTCCATTCAGAGAAAGCCTTGCATTTTGTAAACAGAACAAGATGTTTTCTGGCTGAGGAGTGTAAATGGCGCAATCCTTCATTGTATGAATACGGGAGCAGCTGAGCCTGAAGATCAAAGCTCACAGTAAATGCAGCATGAATACAACGAAGATGTTTTGGAGCCCCAGAAGCTGTCCAAGCATAGTATACCAAGCACCCTCGGTAGCCTATTGCTCCCCAATGTGACCATGTTGTTGCAGAAAGACCAGCAGCTCATGGCAGTGGTACCCTCTGTACTGCTCTGTTAAATAACAGCAGGACGTCCCATCTCTTTTACTCATAGCCCATTGGTACCACTTTGGGTGTTCTTTTTGTGTCATAGTTTTTACCCTTTCCAAAATTGTTTACCTATGTAACAGGCAATGCCTAAAGTGAAAAGCAGCATCCCTCCAATCTGTGAAGCTTCTTCTGTTACCTAGTACCCGAAATAAAAGCAGGCCCATACTGATGAGCACAAATAGGCTGGAACAGAGCCGCGTGGATCCCTTTACCAGCACTGCTTATAGCATCCAGATTCCGTCTCATTTTTTTTCAGCACTGGTGTGCAATGAAACCTGTAAGCTGATTAGTTGCTATAGGTTTCAGCAGATCGTCACTTTCTATGCCTCATCTCTAGTGGTCAGGGCTTTGTCCTGAAGACCATGTCAATGAAAATAGTCAGAAGCCCATTCAAGAGAGGGATTTGTATAATGTGATATTACATTTTCTGGCCAGTGTACTCTTTGCACAGCACTTTCCCTCTTTCCTATAGGGTTCCTGTATTCCTTATTGCAGCCTTGGTGTCCAGGTTGGGAATAGAACATAGCTGGAAATAAATTATTTTCACATAGATTAAGTTGGTCGTTTTTGTTATTGAGCAGTATTGTGACCGGGTACGATAGGAAAGGAGGACCCTAGACTTGGTTCTTTTATTGATCATAGAAATATTAGTGCTGCTGTTGCCGATTGTTGAAGATAAACTCCAGGGCGGTCATTCCTAAAGGGACTTTGCCACCTTGCCCGTGTGTCTGTGCAAAGGGCTTACCTGTCCTCCTCTGCAGCCTGGGAATATTAAGCACTTCTGGGGATGCATGCGTCAGGCTCCCTGGACCTAGTAATAACTAGTCATATGACATATGCTGCTGAAAATAATCGTTAGCTAGCCGATTATTAAGTTCGGTTAATCAGATAAAAAATACAATTTTAAAAAATGGCTCCAGTGATGGACTACTAGTTTGTATTGAGATTGTAGTCCATCACAGGAGCCAGCTTGGAGCAGTGGAAGTAAAAAAGAAGTGGTGTGCAATATAGTGAAATGAAAAGTGTAAAATTATACAGCAATGAATGCAGAATAGCACCGGCTATAGAGGACTACAAAACCCAGCAAAAGCACATTATACAGCACAATGCAGAATACCACCAGCTATAGAGGACTACAACAAATCCCAGCAATAGTACATTATAGCTGGCGGTATTCTGCATTGCGCTGTATAATGTATTATTGCTGGGATTTGTAGTCCTCTATACAGCCCAATGCAGAATACTGCCAGCTAGAGGAATACAACAAATCCCAGCAATAGTATACATACAGTGTATAATGTATTGCTGGGATTTGTATTCCCATGTATAATATACAGCCCAATGTACCATCAGCTATAGAGAATACAATTCCCAGCAATACATTATAGAGCACCATGTGTGGGTGGGAGTGCAGGCTTACCTGAGCAGTCTTCCAGCAACTTGCTTCTGAGATCGGGCCTGTCTATCGGCAGCTGTCATCCCCCCACACCTGCTCCTCATTCCTCTACGCGTCACTGTGCTGATCGTGGATGTGGGCGGGGGGAGAAGAGGAGGAGGTGTGGAGCTTGGATGTGGGCAGGTCTGGCAGCGGTGAGGTGGGGGAGGAGGTGCGGCGCACAGCGTGTGTGTAGCCGTGAACAGGGCCGTGAACAGGGCCAACTAATCGGAAGCCGATTAATCGATTGAAAAAAGTTGTCAACTTTTTCAATCATCGATTAGTTGTTGCAGCCCTACTGCTGCCGCCGCCGTCAATCGTTTTCAGTGCATATAGGGGTTGGCCTTTCCAGAAACACTGTCAGTTTGCCCTGTATGGGCCACTACTCTCACTCCATCCAAGGCAAGAGTTGTAGTCATTCTCCTATCAATGACCTGGCATTCGGCCTCTCAGGCTTAAGCATTGCATCATTAGAGAAAGTCATATTCTCTCACCACCCCACCCTACCCTCATGATAGGTAGAAGCACTGGATATTTCTCAGCAGCTCAGATGGAGCAATCGGGGATCAGAAATGGGTCAAGGTCTGGGCTTGAAAGAGTGAATCACTGAATCCGGAATTGGTAACGTGAGGGTCTCTAACGAGGTGCTTCACTTACCCAAACATAGCAAGCACATACCAGTGTTCCTGACCATGCCATTTGCCTGGCTGTCATTTTAAAGTTTGGGACTCAATATTTACAACCTAGAACAAGTTGAGAGGAGGAATCCTGACTTTCATTTGCTGCATTCCAAAACCAGGCCATTGACTTTGGGGCTTGTTGAGGTCTTTAATCTGAGGCCAGACACTACAGCAACCTCGTCAACTAGTAAGTCACCCAAAACATTACAGATCAAGTGGCTTTATTCATACACATAATAATGTACATACTTTGTGCTCATCCTTCAAAGTGCGAGTGAAAAGTGCTCAGTTATTAAACAATCCCATCAATTCTTTCCCCAACAACCCGGTTTACACAAAAAGTTGGACCTTCAGCAAATTACAGAAGCTGGTGAACCACAAATTCAAATCTCACAAATCACAGCCAGTTAGTGCATTTCAGAGTAGGAGCCAGTGACTTACAAAAACATCCTATTAAAAAAAAATTGATAAACATTGTATTCAAACTGGTTTTTTAATAACTTAAAATTCAGGTAAATAAAGTGTATGTATAGCCAAAAAACCTCTTCCCTTTAGTAAAGAAAGATTAAAACCCCAGTCAATGCATTTCTTCCTGTCTGTCCCATTGGGGCTATTGACCTTCACTTCCTGTCCTGAAGGAACAGAAAAGGAGATCCCGAATCTCTCCAATGTGAAGGAAATTACCCCCCTGGTCCGGTCCAAGTGTCCCCATTGATTTACCTCCCGCCTCGTTTTGGTCACTAAAAATTTTGTCTTGGTGAATGGAGGTCACCAGAAAGGAGAGAGGCTAAATCTCCTCAGTGGGTAGACCAATAAGTAATTCAAATAGGACATGGAAACCCTTTCATGTGCTATCCAAAAAAAAAAAAAAGTTTGGCTATACATTTACTTTAAGACCTACTACTCTTCATGGTGGTAGGGGTTACCTAATAAGAGCAGTCCATGAATTGTGTCATGAGGTCACCATACAGGTTGGAGGCAGCGACTTCTTCAGAAGGCCATGGGTTAGAGTTGCGTGCAGAAGGACAAGATTGTCGAAAGTGCAAGGGGGAACGTCCAGGGCCAGAGGTGTATAAAGAGTCCCTGCGATGCTGAGATGACCTTCGGTGCATTGATCTGCTGCTACAGATTCCTGTAACGTACAGGGCCTCTCTAGCCTGGCTGTGTTTGTGGTGGAGCGATTCCAATGACCTCCTTCTATTCATGCTGCTGTGGTGGTGAGGGACCCCATTTTGACACTCATCTTCAATGTGAATGACCGGCCTTGGTAGGTGGCAGAGGCTGTTTCGACGTTGAATATCTTCCTTTGACCGTGTTCGATACCGTTCTCTGGAGTGTGTTCTTTCTCTTGATCTGCTTCTGCACTCAGTGGTGGAGCTGGAGTTACCTCTTTCTGCAGACCTACTTCTACAGGCGTCTCTAGGGTGCAGAGTGTCCCGTGACTGACTTCTACGCTGATCCCTGGGTTGAAGTGTCTCACATGACTGACTTGTACATCGATCTTTGGGTTGAAGGGTCTCCTTGGGTTTACTCTTTTGGATGCCGTTAGTACGGATCCCATTGCTGGATCTCTGTTCACCCAGCTCTTCACAGGGCCACACACCTTTGCTGTGGCTGCAATAGTGAGAGCCCCCAAGGTGGGGTTCTAGGTGAGAGGTTTCCTGAAGAGGCGATACTCTATATAAAGAGTCGTTATCGAAACATTCGTAATCTTCTCTGGGTAAGGAATGCGTATCATTGGTCGGTGTCTCTCCCTGATCCATGGCATGTCCCATGTCTTCAGAGTCCGTCTCGTAACAATCACCAGTTGCCTCATGAGGACACCTTGACACACTTTCATTATACTTTACAGTCTCGTGGCAACATGGAGACTCAGTAGTCTTGGAGAGGCTGGCTCTGCGGTGAGAGTGGTGTACTACGGACCTCCACAGCGTATCTCCACGACTTCTCCTCCCCGAATGTGCACTGCATGGGCACATATATAATTATATATCAATCACTTGGTTATGGAAGTGAAAAGAGACACAGCGTGCATCATCCAAGAAACTGAAACAAATAGATCTCGCCAGGGAGACAGTAACTAGGGTTGCCACCCGTACGGGTTTCACCCGGACAGTATGGGTTTTGAATCCTGTGTACGGGTGGGAGGCGGGCTCCCACCCGTACACAGGATTCAAACGGCAGACTTGCTCACCTGGCGGCAGGTGGTGAGCGGTGAGCGCCGGGCAGCGAGCGCTGAGCGGCGCTGCCTCCAGTCACTCCCTCCCTCCTCTCTGATGTCACTTCCTCTCACCATCAGAACACCGTGACCAGAGAGGGGGAGAGAGAGCGAGGGAGAAAGCATCCTCCGGCAGCCTGCATGTGGAGGGGGGGGCGGCGGGTGCTTGCTTGTTGTTATAGCACAAACATGCCCTCATTGAAAAATGCCATAGTTAACCAGTGACATGTTTTATGTGCTATAGCAGTGGTTCTCAACCTGTGTAACATCAGGACCCATATTTGTCCCTGGCTATTAAGTCGTGACCCAAGTCGCACTGCAATGGAACGCACTGCATTGTGGTACCATGCGTTCCTGTGCAGGTGATTGAACAATGGGTGGGAGGTGTGTTTGGAGTGGATCCTCAGCCTGGGGTCCAGTGCTGTGGTGTGACGGAGCTCCATCCATATGTGCATTGCTGGTACAACTCCCTTGTGCGCCCGGTAGAGGTGACGGAAGCCAGAATGTGAGGTCACCCCGGTCCAGGCACCTATGGCACATGGAGCTGTAAGCGATGGATGGATGGATGGATGTCCCTCCTGGCCATAGCTCCAGTCCACCCCTCCTCAAGCTGGCACTCTGTGCCAGGAAGCACATTCTGAATGGCTGTGCTGCATGAGAGCTGACAATACTGCCCTAGGAGTAGGCTGAGAGACTCACCTAGAAAAGTAGAAGGAACACGGGGTCACGACCTACCAGTTGAGAACCAAGGTGCTATAGTACATATCACTGGTGGCACTACCAGGGTCGCAGCGGTCGCAATCGCGACCGGGCCCTGGCGTTCCGCCAATTGGGGGGGGCCCAGCGAGGAAGAAGAGGCGC
>NW_017307188.1:194993-208238 GCF_000935625.1 Nanorana parkeri
GTACAGGTGGCTCTGCCTCTAGATAGGCAGAGCCAGCTGCCACTCACGCAGCTGGGCGGATCTTGACATCGATGTCGGGATCCGCTCCAGCGTCTCAGTATACCTCGAGCTGTAGCTCGCGGTATACTGAGCTTAGGGTGACGGGAAGACGCTAGTTTGTGTCCTCCTGTTACCCTAAGGTGAACTATGGGGAAAAGCCCTGACCCCATAGTTCTCCTTTAAGTAGGGATACACCACTGCCAATATTGGGCATTTTCACGAGTACTCATACTCGTGACAATGCCCAGATACCGGTGTTCTGTTGAACGCCGACGTAGTCGAATTTGCCGACCTTAGCGTCTGCGCTTACGCACAGACCAGTGTTATCGAGGAAACGGGGATTTATTCACAAAGTATTTTGTTTAAATCGTTGTGACAGTTAATATTCCGCTCATCATTTACTCCCATGGACGGCATATTATTAACGGTAACAATTAACAATTACAAATTAATACTTTGTAAATAAATGCCGGTTTCCTCGTTAATCCTGTCTGTACGCAAGAGGTCCCGCGCTTGCTGGGGACCTCGGCAGCCTTCCTGTTAACCATGCGGTGCCATGACGGTTGGGAGGGGGGGCCCTTCATGGTTTCTTGCACCGGGGCCCTGAAGGTTCTAGTTACGCCTCTGCATATCACCCAATACAGCTGTCCAGATGCCATGTTAGTGCAACATCCATTTTATTGATCCTTGTCTTTCAATCGACAAGCGCTTTTGGGGCCACGCAGGGTCCGCTTCATCAGGCTCAGAAATGCGCTTGTCGTTTGAATGACAACTATAAATAAAATGGATTTGCATGTGCCGATACCGATCCTAGTATCAGTGCAGATACCGAGTATTTGGACGAGTACTCGTACAAATGCTCCAATACCTTACCCGATACCAGAACTTCCGGTCAGTGGGAGAACTCCAACATCTGACCCAGAAAACAATACAGTATCAGTTTTTCCTTTCCAACAGGCTAATAATTGGTTGCCATGGGGTACTGGATTAGAGTTCTGGACTTAGTGTACCTTTCAGCAGGAGTCAGGCGAAGTACTCTGAACAGCTCTGCAGAACAGGGGGTCTGAGGGTCCATATGGCTTGGGTGCGAACTCATTGGAGAGGGTCTGGGCTGAAGATATGGAGTCATGCTTAGCTTGATGGGTGTATAAGAATTAGGATGCTGATGCAACTCTGGAGCTGGAAAAAAGAAAAAACGGCACAATTACAACCAGTCGCAACTTTAGATCCATCTGTATTGCCTTATAGTAACCAAAGTCAAATGTTCCTTCTCCAGTGGCAAGGTCTGCAGTGGAATTTTGAACCTCTGTAGTGCAAATAGCTTTGATTTGGGAAGCCATAAAGTGGACACAAGGTCATAAAAACTGAGGCTTTGCTATGTGGCTAATGGGGCCTAAGCAGCACCCTGCAAAATGGACCTTTAGTCTGGAATTCCTTCCGAAAATGGCAGAGTACTTCCTGGTATGTGAGGGTGCCTAGTTACCCCGTGTGCCTACAACCTCAGCTACATATCTGCAGTGTAAAATCTAACGCATTGCTGCCTCTGGCTGCTAGTCCCAGGAGGTTTCACTGCTATTCTGCTCACTGTTCTCCTTTCTACAGGATCTGATTCTCCCAAGGAGACCACCCACACACAGGCAGTGCAGAACAGGTCACAGTCCAGTCAGTATTAGGAAGATCAGATGTGGGAGACCATGGGCAATACTGGTGACTAGTCCTTTGCCTGCCTTCTTTTGGGGAACAGCATCCCAAGTTTAGGTCCTCATTAAGAGACTGGCATTGTTGCCTTAACTGTTTTTTGGTCAAAGTGCAGGAACATTGGGGTGCATGCATGTACCCATGTTAGTCTTTAGATCAGTCCTTGGGTCCTAACCAGGGCCGTCCCTATAAGGCAGCCTTAGGCGACATCTCATTAAGAGGTGGCTAGATGTTGATGCGCGCGCCCTTGGGGGGGGGGGGGCAGCTTTCCAGGTTGCCAAGAGCTCTTAGCAACCTGGGACGCTCTGCCTGGTGTCTCACCCAGCTCACAGACGTCACCAGTTGCCTAGAGCTGAGCGGGACGTTCTGGCTTGCGTCCTGTAAAGCTCCTGGCAACCAGTGACGCCAGTAAGCTGTGTGGGACACTATACAAAGCCGCTGACAGCGTGGTCCGGCATTAGAATTGTTGAAAAACAGATGTGAAATGTGTATTTGGATCATTTTAAAAGTTGTCAGGTGCGACTTCTACCGTGTACGTGTCCTGACCGGAAGCTTGGGGGAAGTGGCACCGAGCGAGAAGCTTTTACCACAAGTGATAGGGGACATACAGTATGTTATAAACAGACCTTATGGTGCACGTTTCCAGGTTGGCTATGAGTACATTGCTGTAATAAAAAGGGGAAGGGTTTTATAGTACGAGAAGAGAGGTAAGAGTGTATTATTTATAATAGGTCTCCTTTACAATAAAAAGCCTGTCTGCTCACAAATTGTATGTGTTGGCGAGGAGAGGATAAAATTCCATCCAATTTAGATGTAAGCAAAACTAAACTCAGGAGTTAAATCTTAATACATTCAAATACCTGAACTATTAACAAAAATGTATCTTATTTGAGTATCACTCGGCTGTAGATCCTCCAATCATCTCTGAATTGGTGCCGAGACTGTCCTTCCTTCTGGAGGGTGACTACTTGTGTTCCCTATGGTACCCGTGTGTGTTGTAAAGTATGTGTTGTAAAGTAGTCACCGCTCCAAGCTTGCTCCCGGGATGGACTACAATCTCATGTTTAGTTTACCGATTTGTATTGAGATTGTAGTCCATCACAGGAGTGAGCTTGGAGTGGTGACTACTTTACAACACACACAGGGACCATGGGAAACAAAAGTAGCCACCCTCCAGAAGGAAGGACAGTGTCAGCACCAATCCAATTAACTCCTGGATTTTAGTGTCACCAAGTTAGAATTGGGCAAAAGTTGAGGCTCTGTGCACTGTCTGCAGGGGTTCCACATCTATTTGAAGACTATCACAGGTACTTGCAGACACCACAAGGTTCTTGCACTGTTACTTGGAAGAGGTTTTAGGACAGGTCCCTGGCATGGAGAGGACAGAAAAGCTTACCAGCGCATTTAAAAAAATCCTCTGTATCACCAGTCAAAAGGCAGTGTTATAAAGCGTATACTGAAATGGTGTTGACTTACAGGCGCTGCTTGGAGAAAGACTGTCAGTCCATCCTTCGCTGCTTCCCTCGTCCGACTCCGAGCCCCGCTGGCTGCTGCTATGACACTTGTGGGGCATCACTGACCTGGAACGCAGACATGAATCCCAATGTCATGAACCTTCACATAAATATCAGCGCTGTGCTCAGTGCAGAAATATCAGATTGGCGAGAAGGCAGTAAGTGTGGATCATCATTAGAACACTTACTAAATTTAAAGGGAACCTGTACTTTGACCATGCGTGGCAAAACAACAAAATTCAGTTTAATGCCCCCCCTCCCCAGCAGCACAAACTTGCCCTTTCTTTTAGCCAACAGCAGCAAGGAAAAGGAAAAGGAAGCCGTGTGTAAGCTCAGTCATTCTAGTTGGAGTTTACACAGGGGCTCAGGATTCTCCATGCCCCCATGTGACAGGACTAGGCCAATAAGTAGCAGCGTAACATCACAGGAAGGGGGACAAGTGATATAAGATGCATCTTGCTGCACTCCTTAAAAAAGGAGAACTATGGGGTTAGGGCTTTTCCCCATAGTTCTCCTTAGGGTAACGGGAGGACACAAACTAGCGTCCTCCCGTCACCCTAGGCTCAGTATACTGAGACGCCGCAGAATCGGCAGGAAATACCATCCTGCATGCCACCAGCGCACATCCGATCCCGCTTAAAAAGAAGCATACCCTACAGCCAATACCTACGGCTTAGGAGGGTATGCTCCTTGGACCGCCTCTTTGAGGAAGAGGCGGCAAAGCTCAGGGATCGCCTGTGCGCAAGAGGATATAGCAGACGGGTCTTAAAACAGGCTTACCAAAGAGCCAAGCTGCAGACGAGGGACAAACTAATCTACTCATCCAAAAGAGAACAAACCAAACAAAAGACACCAACGGTAAAAGTAATTACCCACTATTCCAAACAGTTCAATCAAGTTAAAACAGATCCTAGAAAAACATTGGCACCTTTTATCACAGGACCCTATTATCTCTAAACATATAAGAAACCAACCGGAGATTGTATACCGCCGCCCAAGGTCCATACGAGACCAGCTAGTACATAGCCACCATCAGGAGATTTAGGCGGGTGAGGCTACCCCTAGGGGAACTTTCAGATGTGGGCGTTGTAGCTTTTGTAGATTCATCAATCAAGGTGAGTCTACAATACTCCCGAACGGCCAAATATGGTCCCCTCGGGATCATATGGACTGTCAAACTAGGGGGATTGTTTCATTGATGACCTGCCAATGTGGCGCTTTCTACGTAGGTAAGACGATTAGGCCCTTTTACAAGCGTATTCAGGACCATATATATTTAACATCAAATGGTAAGATGACGACACCAATAAGTCGTCATGTGGGCCTGTACCACAATTTTGATGCAACGGTCTTATTTTTTGGGCTGGAATGTATAAGGGAAGACAAACGTGGAGGAGATTGGGATAAGAAAATACTTCAAAAAGAGACAGGGTGGATTTATAGGCTACGGGCCATACAGCCACCTGGGCTGAATGAAACCCTTAGCTTCAAACCCTTCCTCTAAGAAAACACTCCCCTAAGGAACTAATAGCAGTCCATATCCCCTATGACTACCCCAACAGCGACTGTATACTATCTACAACACGCTTACTGGGAAATACCATCAACTAAACACACAAGAATAGTAGTGTGGGAAATGCTTCCCCTGGCCCATCAAAATGATAGATTCATTTGCAAATACTAATGTGTTCTCTCCTCCCCCCCCCCACCTTTATTCTCTTCCTCTCTTCCGTTGGTCCTTCCCGGTGTTTGCCAAGGACGGTGGGACTCTGCTGTCCCTAAAAGAGCATCACCCTGGGCGCCAAGCCGTCCCTATTTGGGACAGCCGGCATCATTATCCTGGGAGTATATCTGCTATCTCTTTAACTACAGCGATTGTGAAGCTCTACGTCTTATACTCTTGCTCTATGTTTTTTGGCCATTTTCTATTATTGTTTTTTGTTTGGTTCATTAAATACATTTGGCCCCCTATATGACCTGTGGGGGGAACGTAATCTCTTTTCCTGCTTGGTTCTCAGTAGAGATGAGACATACGTTATGGCTATTCCAAGTCCTTAAAAAAGCGCAAGGGTTAAGCAAACCATCGCTGATTGGCTGGGACTCCACGGACAGCGTGATGACATCACAAATACGTTTCCGCGCTGGATGCCGTTATAGCGCCCACGTGAGCCACCGACACCAGCATGCAGCCTCGCGGCTGCGTTTCCGGTAGTTGGTGGCGTGGAGGCATCTGGCTAAGCTGTCTTTTTGTTTGCGGGAGAATAAGACGGGACGGACCCTTAATCTCCCTGGCGATGAATCTAGTGAGCGAGACACATCTATACGAGGTATGCCCGACTGAGAACAAACAGATAGGAGTGTTATCTCCTCTCTTTATTATATATGACGAGTATGACTCATATGCCTTGGTGATGTTATTTGTCCCTTCTCCGTTTGTCTGTTCTTTATAGATCTTTACTACGTTCTTTGCCATTCGCCCCCTGCTCTAATTCTGGGTCAATCGACTCTCACCCTCTCCTTGGCCCACTGGGAAGGACCATATGGAATTGGCCGTCCGGGCGTCTTTGCTTGGGAACATACGCATATACCTGCCTGTGCAAAACCAGTAGGTAAGATTCGACCCAATTTCTTTTTTCCCCCCCTTTAGAATAATAACTATGATAGAAATTACATTCAATGTCTTTCTATACTATACAGATATCTCCCTTTTATTCCTGAAGAAGCGCAGAGTTGCACGAAACGTTGAAGTTGCTCTTCCACCCCCCCAAAAAAAAACCCCTATCAGCAGTCACCACTGATCCAAACATTACCATCTAGGTTTGCGGCATCATGATATAGTTGGAACTGTTTTTTCATCACAAAGTTATACCTCACTAATTGATTGAGTTCTATAAGCACTGTCACTTTATTTTTCCAATGGAACTGCAATACACAGCCTATTACGGTAGCTAATTTTTGGATGTAGGGCAGGGCTAGCCAGCCTGCTCATTATCTATTTATTTACTTAATATTTTGTGTTATTTATTCATTTATATATGATTTTTTTGACACTTCTATAGAACTATTTAATTTGATCATGTATGTGCACACAGTTTGATGGTGAAGTACAAAGTGTCATTTTTTGGTGCTTTCAAAACCCCACTTTTTCTTTCCTGAAAATAATTTTTTTGCATGAATAAGAGACGCTTTATTTTGGATATCATCCATGGGTGTGTTCGTGACATTTCTGATGTACAGTATGAATCTCGTCCCCTGTACGTGTCCCTTCAAGGACTTGCGACAGACCAACCTCCTCCTGTTTGTCCAGTCGCTAAGGTCAGCAAGCCTATCATATGGATTGCAGAAGTAAATCACAAATGAAAGAGCAGGGTCTTCCAAGACAGTGAGCAGTTCCAGCACTACAGAGGTTAAGCATCCACTTTATTTCCATGCTCCTCCATTACAACCATACTGAAGCTACACCAGGGCTAGGCAACCTTGGCACTGCAGATGGGCTGAAATTACAAATCCCATCATGCTTCTGTCACTGGTAGTCATATCTGTGGCAGTCCGGAGTCTTCCAATGCATCAGGGGACTTAGTCGTGCAACAGTGCCGAGGTTGCCTACACCTGAGCTTCACTAAAGCGTTGCTGTAAAAGGTTACCCACATGACATGCCATGCATCCAATGAGGGGGGCAGCACTACAAAATCTCACAAACTTGTCTCTTTTCTGAAGTGTTGTGGCAGCACAGGGACATATTCCTACAGCCTCAACATGCTGGGGGGGGGGTAAGCAACCATCAGATCCAAAATGTGTTCTAATACGTACGATATATTATCATTTGTATTACCTGTTAGGGGGAGCAAGTCTCAGGACCCGGTACAGCTCAGCAGTGCTTGGGGTCATGGGGTCAGCGGACGTCAATCCCATCTTATGACCACAAGACATGGCGGGGGAACACTGCTTTTTGCAGTTACTGTAAGGCCTTGTTGGGGTTCCAGCACCTGAGAATCCAAAAGTGGGTAATAAAGTGGACCAGAACACAACAGATCATTCCTGAATGTTCAAACAATTACGGCATGTAACCAAACACATTTTACACCATTCAAGTGATGACTTGTTTTTATTTTCTACGTGCCCCTTTAGAGGTCTACAGAAATCTGACATAACCTAGGCCAGTGGTGGCGAACCTTGGCACTCCAGCTGTGCCAAAACTACAAATCCCAACATGCATCTGCCTCTGGGAGTTATGTCTGTGGCTGTCAGAGCCTTGTAATGACTCATGGGACTTGTAGTTCCAAAACAGCTGGAGTGCCAAGGTTCGCCACCACTGACCTAGGCTGATCTCCGTATCTATGACTGTCAACAGACTATTGATGAAGAAATTCGACATTCTCCAAAGACTCCTGACTCATGAAGCAAGGTGAGAATATTGCCCCAGGAGGAGAGAACTAGTGATGGCATTATGTATGGTATACCGTACATTACATTGGATCTGGAACTCTTTACCCCATTCTGTCCACCTATCTCCTATGCTGCCCACCTTTAGGCGATCCTTAAAAACCCATCTCTTCAGGGAAGCATCATCTCAACATAGCTGCCTTTTACTTCCTCCAATACCTCAATCCAAACAATTATTACCTTTTGTATCACTTGCCCCTCCTACTAGATTGTAAGCTCTCACGAGCAGGGACCTCCCAACCCTATTGTTCTGAAACTGAAAAAAAAAGGGACGTAAAACACACTGGGAATTCAGGAAGTTGTTGAAAGTGATCGGAAAACAGAAGGCAGCACATTTCTGCTTGTTTTGGTCTATGGAGGAAAATAAGATTACACTCACCGGCTGGCTGTGACAGCGCTTCCTCCAGCTCGTCTCTTGCAGCAATGGTATGTTCCTCTGTGTCCTCCTATACAGTGTATTGGACATGATGACTCACAGACCTTAGACCGGCGCAGCGGAGGGGGAGAGGCGCTGGAAGCAGCAGGTCCAACAGAAAGCCGGCTCCAAGGATCCGGCAAGTATAGGTTTTTTTATTTTCCTCCCAAGACCAAAATGAGCGCTTATCCCTTGCAGTGCAGGGGTAGCCCCACTGCAAGGGTTAATCATTCTCCCCAGAGTTCTCGTTTAAAATGTTGTTACAACACTATTGCCAATGGCCAGAAAATGGAAGTACTTACTAAAAGCAGACCAAGGTGGCGTCTTCTTCCAGGGGGGCGTTGCATCACCCGGAGTCAGATTTAAAAACTGCTGCTTCATGAAAAGTGCTTGATCCGCCTTAAACTGGAGCCTCTGTACAACAGGATAATGCCATGTAAGCCACCCAAGAGTTTATATTGCTACAACCAGTTCAGGAAGGAAAATAGGTCTGTTTTGTTCAAACCTGCAAGTAGTTGTTATTTCAGGAATAAGAGAGTCAAACCGTCACAAGGACAAACAGTTTAAGGTGTTTTTAAAGGGAAATGTACACCTGTGTGTCTGCATTACCTCATTACATTGTCGCCCTGATGCAGGGATCCTGTGCGGTCCCAAAACGTCGCTATTTTGTACATGACAATTGAGCCGAGGAAATGGACATCAAAAGATATTTACAGAGTGCTGGTGATTTCTGCTTTCCACTGTTTGTTGCACGGTGCCATCCGTGATTGTCACTGCGAGCACCACTACAAGTACTTGGGCCGGGAGCGCTGTGAGGAGTGCAGAGGGACTTGCTATTTTCTGCATTACCACACACACACACGCATAGGTAAAATGGTCTGTCAGGGAAATACTGAACTCTTCTAGACCTAGGAAAGAAGGAATAGGCAACTCATGGGTAGTAAGGAACCCAGACACTTTAGTATTGGCTGAGCCTCTACAATGCCCATTATGAACACACCGAGTGGTCTCTGTCTGACTGCCTACATTGGCTCTGGTAAGGTCTGAGCAATGTCACTTACTGTAAGGATCCATTCACACCTTTGCGCTGTAACGCACATTACCAAATGTATCCAGGTTAGCCATTGTTTTAAAGGAGGGCAAATTCACATCTGTATGGCACGCATTGGCCGTGCCTGATTTTTGGAGGAGTCTAGGTGTACTAAAGTGCCCTTTGAGGACAATGGCAGTGTGTGAAACCACATGACAGGCTGTGCATTGAAAAACACACAAAATGCATATGGAAAGGTGTGAAACCAGCCTAAGGGCTTGCTCACATCTCCGAGGATGTCCTCCAGCCTGCATTTTGCTAGTAAAGTAAATAGGATTCAAGGCACAATTTGTCAAAGCATGCCAACACACTGCAATTCAACATACTGTGAGGTGTAAATACGAAGCATTAGGGCCAAGTCAGATGAGCCATTCTGTTGCTAACAACTGGGTCAGTGGCTTTTCTGTTAAGAGAAACTTACTTTACCTTGGTGGCCAGACCAGCAACATGCTTCTGCCTCTCTGCTCACTCATTAGCAAGTGAGATTCAGAAGGGTCTCCATAAGCACAAATGGCTGCCTCATATCATTGGTTCTTTCGGTGGCAACATATTGCCCATCTAACATGGCCCTGAAAGGAGAAACAACAAAAGTCTTGTTCCCACCAGCAAGCACACAAACCAATGCAAATTTTCTACAAGGTGAGCCTACTCCTATTTGTGCAAAGTTTATTCAAAGCTACAGGTAGGCTGTGTGGCAACTCTTAAATCTACAGTTATGGTCGTCAGTTTACTGGCCACCACCACAGTGTAAGCTGGTGGCATTACTGTGGCTTGGGGTGTCCCCAGACCTCAATGTAGAAAAAGGCCACCAGTCCAAAATCTGCAATGAGGTTCTTAAAGGAGGTCCTGTGTGCTCTTGAAACATTACATTGGATTCTTGCTTTTTCAGGTCTATAGTTACATAGTCAGGTTGAAAAAAGACACAAGTCCATAGAGTCCAACCTATAGGGATAAAAAGGAGAAGAAAAGCCTAAACAGAACACAATGCCCACAATTACCCAATGTTGATCCAGAGGAAGGCAAAAAAAAACCCTATAAAAGCATAGTGGTGCCATCAAAGGCCAAGGCACCCACACATACCAAGATGACCAGTTTGTGTCACCGAAGGCAGCGTGAAACCAGCCTTATAAGATGAAATCATCTAGCTTCTCCTCATCAAGGTAAAGGGTATCAAATGTAGGAAATGAAAGTCACCTCTCGGCCCAGGCGGATTGCTGCCTCCGTGAACTTCTCCCTCTCATCCTGGAAAGCCAGTTTCTGCTCCTCAAAGACTTCCCGTTCTTCCTGCAACCTCAACTGCTCCTCTAAGAAGTAAGCATCCCACAGCGGAGACTGCTGTCCTACCCCTGGCGACGGCAACATCTGATCCTGCCACAAAGAGAACGATTTGAGCCCTAAATGAAAAACTATTTTCAACAAGCAAATATTTTGTGTTTTCTTTCTAGAGACATGGCAAAGAGCGAGACGAGACCTTCTCAAAGTCAGGGGAAGCCCACCTTTGACAGTTGTTGGAATAGCTGGCCCCATTGAGAGATTTCCTCTAAAATTTTCTCTACCATTGACAACGGTTACATTTTGCATTTTTCCTACCAGGTATATATAGAAGGCAAGAAAAATATGTCTGTCTGTAACCCTTCTTCACTCTGCCAAACTTTGGGATCCTTTACACCATGGGGTCAAAGTACCGGCCCGCAGGCCAACTCTGACCCGCGAGCCGGTACTATGTGGCCCGCAGCCAGGTGACAAGTCGGGCACACAGTCACGGACCGCGTGCCCGACTTGCGTGAGCAGCTACACGGTCTCCATCTGTCAGATGCAGACCGCAGAGCTGCTCCTATCAGCTCTGGCCGGAGCTCCTGTCAGTTCTGAGCTCCAGCCGAATGATGGATGATTAGTAAGGTCTGCACTAGACCTTACTAATCACCACTAGATAACCAGGGAACGATGATGTGCCTCTTCCCTGCAAAGAATCGGCAGGAATCCCTAATCTGGCGTTTACATGCAG
The DNA here is from genome assembly GCF_000935625.1 of Nanorana parkeri. NCBI lineage: Eukaryota > Metazoa > Chordata > Amphibia > Anura > Dicroglossidae > Nanorana > Nanorana parkeri. Next base: position 206,198 of record NW_017307188.1, read on the forward strand.
CAACTGTCACCCATTCAAGTTAATGATCAGGTGACAGCCGCTGCATGTACACACCTGCATACCACATGCAAAAGGATTATATGCAGTTACAAAAACAGTCAGGGAATCCAGGGATAGTGATTGATTCCTAACTGCATGTAATCCTTTCACATACGATTACATGCAGTGTGCAGGCGTTTACATGGAGCAGCTGTCACCCGATCATTAATTTGAATGGGTGACAGTTGCCGCTTGTAACATGTGCATACATTAAAACTGGTACCGTATATAGTAGCGGCCCTCACAAGACTAAAAAATGTGTCCACTGGCCCCCGACTAAATTGAGTTTGAGACCCCTGCTGTACACCATTTGTAATTATTATTCATTTTGTACAGTAGAGAATTCTATGGCCCCAGGTGTAAGAATCCATCATTTTGTACAGGATTTGCAAACCTCAATAACAATCCTCTAGCCTCTGCCTGTGTACCTGTAGTAGCTGTTGCTGCTGACTGATCAGCTCCCTGCTCTGCGCCAGCTCTTCCCTGAGCTCCTGCACCTCCTTCTTGAGCCGCGCCAGTTCCTTCTCATGGTCAGTCACGCTGATCAGGTGGCTCTCCTCAGACCGAGATGCTGTGGGGATATAAACAATGTTATTAGACATATTGTAAAGTATTTCCATAGTCAACAGAGCTTAACAACATTTCCAAAACTACTCAACAAAAAGAGACTTCATTCTGGATATTGCTTTTCAACCAAATGCAAATGTGTAGGCAGGGTAGAGACAAGACAGAGGCATAAGGGGCACCTATCTGTGGGTGTTCTGCAGCCTTAGCAAATTGCCCTGGCCATCTCCTGCACGGTATGCAGCTTGGGGCTGTCAAACTTACAGCTCATGCCTGCATGTTACGCTGGGAAATCAAAGCCTTCAGTAAATCCACTTGACAGACATCCACTCATCAGGAGCTCTGCGCGCGCCTAATCAACAGAGCACAGCAAGCAACTGGCACACTGACAGCACATCTCCATTGACTACACCGGGAGAGCCATGCACTTCTAGTATATTCTGTAGGACTGAGCTGTCAGTGACAACCCCAGTCCTCCTCTGCATTCATGTATACTGTTGTAGCCTCTATTTGGCATCTTCACCATGTATAAGAGTCCCAATAGTGGTCACTTGCCAAACACCTCACAGGTGACCCGAAAAACAGAGGCGTGCATTTTACCATGCGGCTGCTATGGGGTAGGAGGTCCCCATTAGGGAGGCGGATTAGGAAAACTAAACTGAGGTTTAGGTCTGTCCCTAAAGTATTCACCGCCTGAGGTTAATGAGCCAGGGAGGAGGTTTTTAGGGGTGGGATACTTTGGAGGCACGGACCGGGCTGTCAGCGGCTCTATCCGGCATCCTGCCCAGCTTATTGACGTCACCGGTTGCCAGGAGCTCGGCGGGACGCAAGCTAGAGTCCCACTCAGCACCTGCCAACCGATGACATTAGGGAGCTGGGGAAGCCACACAGAGCGTCACAGGCTGCTAAAGACTCCAACATTCTGTGATGCTGTGGTCGCCCCCTTGAGATGCAACCACCTCAAGCTGTCTCTATATAGGTCCTGGTGAGGCTTCTAATAGAAGAGCTGAAGTCAGACCTCAGGATCATTTAGTCCCAGATCCCCCTCTGTGCAGTAAGAAGTAATTACTTGTCCCATCTTAGCAGTATAGATGTATCGTCCTCTGAACTTCTCCTACAGACCGAAAATAACCCCTGTTAAAATCTGCCCAATGCAGACAGCAATACGTTTATGACAAAAAGATCTACCAATTCCTCATGCTTTACACAAAAAAAAAAAAATCAGCTGGAGCTGGGCTTTAAAGGGCAATTGCAGCTGAAAGAATTCTGCATATAGTAACGGATACGGTCAAAAAAAATTCAAAGGAATGTGATCCACCCAGGCATGTCATGCTATAGGGCTGCAGAGCACAAGAGTGACGACACACCTGTGAGCAGTGGCATAACAATAACCATAGCAGCCCATTTGGTTGTTATGGGGCCTGGGATAGAAGCCCCC
>NW_017307188.1:208823-213762 GCF_000935625.1 Nanorana parkeri
ACCCCCCATTAGGGAAACTAAACTGTGAAGCTTCCAGTATAGAAGGACTGAAGTCAGATCTCAGGATGGTTGCTAGTCACAGATCACCCTCTGAGCATAAATCATTTCATCCCAGATCTCTGCTAAAACCCCCATAGGACAGCTGAGGTTTGCAGATGTGCAAAAAAAAAGCTTAAAAAAGGATTCGTAGTAACCTTTCTGTCCATTAGGCTCTTATTAAAGTAGCCATCCCCAATTTCTGCGCCCCATATTAATGACCCATTGCTATCAGTTCAGCGCCACAGCCCCAGAATGGACAGGTGGCACAGTAGTTATGGGAATGTGGCTTCCATCGCAGCCTAATCACAAGGATCATTTTATAATAGAGCAAGTACTCCATGGCTCACCTCGAGCTTCTAGAACCTCGAAAACCTGCTTTAGGCTGTTCCATTGCTTCTTCAGGCTGCCTGTAAACCCAGCATCTGCCAACCGGGTAGGTCTGGCACGTACACCACCACGCTTGTTCACCCCTGAGGAGTCCTGGGAAAAAGCAAGCATCAGATAGACTGAGCAGACAGGAATTCAAGTCATGTCTGGTGTACCAATGGGGCCTTGCACATACTAAATCCAACAAGCATTGACCCCCCTCCCCCAATAACTATTCAAAAATTTAAATGAACGTTCCAAAACAAAACGTTTCATATCAAATTCTACCGGCTTTAGACTTCAGTAGCCGATCTACCGTGTTTCCCCCAAAAATAAGACCTACTCCGTGAATAAGACCTAGTACAGTACTATTTTTTTGTAATTACTAAAATATAAGACCTACCCCAAAAAATAAGACCTAGTTGTGGCCGGTGGGGGCATAAGGGGGAACTTGGAGAGCGGCGGGAGAGAATCAGCGGAGCCAGCATAAGCCGGAGGAAGCGAGGCGGCAGCGGAGGGAGCAGAGCCCCATAAGCCAATGCTTCCTCTATAGCGCCGCTCCGGTCATAGGCGGAGTAATTCCAAATGCACGCCGCCTGTGAGGAATCATAGTGAAAGCACTCATTTAGAGATTGGTTACCAAACTGCTGAAAGGGGAGTTTAAAAAGAAAGCTATTCTGTCAAAGATATTAATGTTGTACATTAAAAGGAGAACTATGGGGGTCAGTGTTTTTCCCCATAGTTCTCTTAAGGGTCACGGGAGGATAAACTAGCGTCCTCCCGTGACCCAAAGCTCAGTATATAGCTAGCTACAGCTCGAGGTATACCGAAACCGCCACAGCTGGGACGGATCCCGACATTACTGTCGAGATCCGCCCCAGCTGCGTGATTGATAGCTGTCTCTGCCTATCTAGAGGCAGAGCCAGCTGTACCCGCCCCCTCCCCTGTCAGTTCCGCCAGTCAGCGCTGGAGGATCGGAGCGGGGAGGGGGGAATCTCTGCAGGGAGCCGTGAGTGACAGTCACGACTTTCTGCTGGGACAAGATCGAGAAGTGAGCGAGCGACGGTCTGTGTTCTCTCACTTCCCGATCTACTGAGCCGACCTGTGACAGTTTAATTGTCACACGTCGGCTCGAACTATGAGGATGAGGGAAAAAAAAAAAAAAAAATCACTCACCTCATAGTTCTCCTTTAAAATATATGAGACCTGCCCCGAAGATAAGACCTAGTGTGTTTTTTTGAGCCAAAAAAAAATATAAGACAGTGTCTTATTTTCGGGGAAACACGGTGGAATGTGGCAGCACAATATAGCACAGTGTAGCAGTAGATGAATGTATCTCAGACACTGCAGGCAACAAACAATGCTTCCAATGATGAAGACAATGCAGGCTGCATGTACCACTGGCCATGGCTGGGGAAGGTCCAACTGTGACTCAGAGGCAGCATGTGGAAGATGAGAACATGTCCCTCCCAAAGAGGAGCATCAGGTTTATACAGAGTCTACAATAATACACGAGAAGGGGGACATTGTGAAATCTTACCTCCAAGAACCCTCTGCCCAGGATGCCCTCATGTCTGCTGAGAATGGTTCGTACTTCCCTCCTTATCTGTTCATGGAACTTCTTCAACTCTGTGTTCTCAGATACAACATCACGGACATTTCTGTCCGAGGTCCCCGACGTGCGAAACATATCGATCTACAACCCTAAAAAATGATATCACAGCGCAATATAAAAGAGCATGTCTGTTTAATACAACTCTGGACAAAATACATCTGTAATATCATATGACCCGGCTCCTGAGTGTCCTATAACATCCTATTACAGTAACCCGGCTCCCGAGTGTCTTATTACCCCTGTAACATCATATTACAGTAACCCGGCTCCTGAGTGTCTTATTACCCCTGTAACATCATATTACAGTAACCCGGCTCCCGAGTGTCCTATTACCCCTGTAACATCTTATTACAGTAACCCGGCTCCTGAGAGTCTTATTACCCCTGTAACATCGTATTACAGTAACCTGGCTCCTGAGTTTCCTAGCATCCTTGTTACTTCCACACTTTTGTGATCTATAAATTACAATACAACATTTAAATAAATGGAGTATATAAACTCTGTTTAAACAAATAAGTAATCATCACAAGTGTACTCTAAAAAAACATAGTAAACACAGTGAACGATTATATTTCCATAAGCACACAGTTTACACATCAAGACACCAACAAGGACTCTGTCACCACCTAGTGGCCATCTGGAGTATGCATGTACCCTGGCATGGCTGAATAAAAGTATATCTAGAGTACGAAAACCTTAAAATTGCAGGAAGGTTGGGGGGGGCGCCATCTCTGTCTCAGGGAAATTTAATGTCGCTTCTTGTCATGTAGACTTAAGTGAGAGAATATCTTTCCAACGTCCAACGTGAGGGATATCCCCTCCCTGACAGCGGTCATGTGAACAAGTATACCCATCGTGAGATTTCGCCTCTATTCCTGTTGGTGACAACTCAAAATTTTGGATCTACCCTTACATTAATTAACGAAGATATTGGTGAGCAGGACAATTAGAGTTCATCTCACATAAGTGGACAGAATCTGACAGGCTTCTAACCCCTCACTATAGCTAAATCTTCAAAACACGCTTGCCTAGTTATACTTTAAGGTGAGTTGTATCGAGTGTTCACTTCACAAGCAATGTTACGGCTACACGGAGGTCAGCCAGGTTACCAACATTTGGGGAGACCGATCTCATTGTATCAGCTGATTCTGAATGTGAGCTGCCAGGAAAAAAAAAAAGAAGGATTTGCAGGAGAGCGATTGAGCAAGCAATCTCCCACAGTTTAATCGTTTAGCACAGGGGTAGTCAACTCTCGATGTAGGGGACCTCAAGTGTGGCCCCGGACCATCACACATAAGTGAATGTAATGCTGTAGAAAGCTGTTAGACTGCAAACACGCAACAGGAGATGGTCAAAGACTATGGTCATTCTACAAGAGAAGGTCAGAGACTGCAGACATACAATAGAAGATGGTCAAAGACTAAGCAAGAGATGGTCAGAGAATGAAAACAGACAGCAGGAGATGGTCAAAGACTATTAGCAAGAGATGGTCAGAGTGCAGACATACAACCGAAGAAGGTCAGAACTATGGACAGTCTACAAGAGAAGGTTAGAGACTGCAGACATACAATAGAAGATGGTCAAAGACCATAAGCAATAGACGGTCAGAGACACAAAACAGGAGATGGTCAAAGACTATGAGCAAGAGATGGCAGAGAGTGCTAACATGTTACAGGAGTTGTTGGGGACTTGAGACATGGTTCAGAAGACAGATCTATAGACTCTTTATGGGGGTCCTCCTTCCACTGGTCACCAGAGTACCAGACCACGAATGTAAGAAGACACGTTTCCACTGACCAGCAACGTCAGGTGGGGGATTTCTCTACTGAACACCAACCAAGGGGGCACTGCAATTTTTATTTTATTTCACAATTACTGAAAATAAATTTGGTCTTATGGAGCAGGAGAGCGTTATAAACGCTATAAACGTCCTGTATTAAAAAGGGGATGTATTGCAGGGACAAGTCTATAATTTTGCCACTTTATAGATCATTGGTTCGACCTCATCTGGAGTACGCGGTCCAGTTCTGGTCACCAGTACTAAGAAAAGATGTCCTTGAGTTGGAAAAAGTCCAGCGAAGGGCAACCAAACTAATTAGGGGTATGGAGGACCAGAGCTACGAGACGAGGCTACTAAATTTAAACATGTTCACATTAGAGGTGAGGAGATTAAGGGGGGATATGATTTCCATGTACAAAATGTTTAATGGTGGTAGCAACATTAGCGATAAACTGTTTAAAATTAACTCCGTTACAAAAACTAGAGGCCATCACCTAAAATTGATGGAAAAAAAATTCCAGCACAAGGGGCGAAGGGGGTTCTTCACAGTAAGATCAGTTAGGGTCTGGAACTCACTGCCACAGGCGGTGATTTCAGCAAATAATGTGGAATTGTTCAAGAAACTTTTGGACGATTTCTTAAGGGACTGTAATATACAGGGGTACAGGTAATATACAGGGGTACGGGTACTCCTAGAATGAGATCCTAATAGGTTGGACTTGATGGACTAATGTCTTTATTCAACCTCAAATACTATGTAACTATGTAACTATAAATGATGTGCTCTGGGTGTCTCCAAGATACCCCCAGATATGCCCCATTCTTCTACACGGGCAGGGCCCTCCATCCATCTTGTCTTGCGATTGTTATGTCTTCCTGATATTGTAAAGCTCTGCGCAAACTGTGGGCGCTATATAAAACCTGTATTTAATAATAATAATATACACAGTAATTATATTTACAAATGATCAATCACTCTACCGTACTGTGAGCTGTAGACGTCAGGTCTCCCTGGCACAATGTTATGTTTCCTTCAAGGGCTCCTCACTGCGGAGAATTCCGGATACCCCAAAGCCTACTCGCTATAAAAAAACAACAACAAAATCACTCACTGTGAAATCATCATATATATAAAAAAG
>NW_017307188.1:213898-215623 GCF_000935625.1 Nanorana parkeri
AGCAGGGCATTCCTCCCCCTATAAGAGGACAATAGTTTATCATGAAATAGATTATAGTTAACTTTAGATTACCTATACACCTCCTATAACGTAACTCTCAGTGCCCAAAGGACCTTGACCTGGGTGGGCCGGCACACAGGGTCATTATTACTCCGGGTTCAACCGCTTCCGACCCATACTTTATTATTTGTAAATATTGAGTCACTTTAGATATATTAAACGCACTTTAAGTTTGCTTTAAATACCCCCAGTAGATGTATAAATGACACGACAGGATATAGTTATTGCCCTAGCCTGGGCCTTACCACCGCTTTTGTTGATTGTAAGCTCTTGGGATCACAGTTCTACTGATAAATAGGAACTACTTTGATATCGGGCTCGGGTTTTCTGCCAGCATGTAAATAAATTTTAAGAAAACCCCAATGCACCAGACTGAATTGTGCTAAACTACACCCACTGCAGGTCAGGTGGTATATAACATGGACTCCTAATTGCCCTTTGCGGGTCAGGTGAACCTTATTAACCCCTTGAGGCCCGGGGTGTTAAACCCCCCTTCCTGTCCCGGACATTGTTCAGTATTCTTTTCAGTATTCAGCGCTGCGGTACTTTGACTGACATTTATTCCGTCATGCAACGCTGTACTGAAATGAATTTTATACCATTTTTTGGGGACAGAAAGAGCTTTCCTTTGGTGGTATTTAATCACCACTGGGGGTTTTATTTTTTACTATAATAATAAATAAAAAAAATTTTACATTATGTTATAAAACAACTAATATTACCAACTTTTTTGGTAAAATATAAAATTCGGGGTCACGTCGGGTATGTTTGTATACACGCCCAGTTACATCCAAGAAGGTAGTTAAAAGCTTTTACCGCTCATCAGTTTAGTGTCATCAGTGATTGATGGCCCCAGAATTCTTGCTCTCACTGCGACGTTCGCGATGATATGTAACATGTGCGGCGCAATCGTCGTTTTCGCACATAGGCGCCCCCGACACGTGTTTGAGTTTGTATGCGTGTGTACAGGGGGGGGCGAGCGACTTTAAAAAATGATGTTTTATTTTACGTTTTCTATTGTGACTTTCAGGCCTCGTTCACACCAGACACAGTGCGTTCCGGCCCGATTCTGGCCAGAACGCACTGCATCGCATTGCAGCCGACTCACTATGTTGGGGGGCAGGAGGGGACGTGGCGGTCCATTGAAGTGAATGGCACCATAGCCACGCCCTCCGGCCGCCTGTGTGCCCCCCCACCCCATCATTGAGAGTCCACCGTCTGGCCGTTTCATCACAACGGCAGGCAATAATGTCTTGCAGCTTACAAGCCATTTGATATGGTGGCTGCGTCGTTTTTCTTTTTTTAAGGAACAAGTAAAAACAGACTAACACCTGTTGACCCTGTCAGAAATCCAGCGTCCTTATAACTTCTGCTAGACAGAACTGAGATCTCATACAATGTTATTGGTCTGCCCGGCTGTCTTCCGTGAACTATAAAACACCTCCTCCTTATGTAAAGGTAGTAGGGGGAGGTGTCTGTAGTACAAATCAGAGGTGCAGTAAAGGATCACAGGTGAGAATAAACGGAAAACAACCCTGAAAAATAAACCTAATGCAGCCACCTCATCTACGAATTGGTAAACTGATTAAATGTTTTATCACCCCAAAAACATAAAAAGTAATAAAGATTTTATATATATATATATTTATACATAATTATTATGAC
>NW_017307188.1:215644-219213 GCF_000935625.1 Nanorana parkeri
CTACCACTGAGGAGGGAGGGGCCCTGACCACTACCACTGAGGAGGGAGGGGCACTAACCACTATTATTGAGGAGGGAGGGACACTGACCACTACCACTGAGGAGGGTGGGGCTCTGACCGCTACCACTGAGGAGGGAGGGGCCCTGACCGCTACCACTGAGGAGGCAGGGGCCCTGACCACTACCACTGAGGAGGGAGGGACACTGACCACTACCACTGAGGAGGGTGGGGCTCTGACCGCTACCACTGAGGAGGGAGGGGCCCTGACCGCTACCACTGAGGAGGCAGGGGCCCTGACCACTACCACTGAGGAGGGAGGGACACTGACCACTACCACTGAGGAGGGTGGGGCTCTGACCGCTACCACTGAGGAGGTAGGGGCCCTGACCGCTACCACTGAGGAGGGAGGGGCCCTGACCACTGAGGAGGTAGGGGCCCTGACCGCTACCACTGAGGAGGTAGGGGCCCTGACCGCTACCACTGAGGAAGGAGGGGCTCTGACTGCTATTACTGAGGAGGGAGGGGCTCTGACTGCTATTACTGAGGAGGGAGGGGCTCTGACCACTACAACTGAGGAGGTAGGGGCCCTGACCGCTACCACTGAGGAGGGAGGGGCTCTGACCACTACAACTGAGGAGGGCTTGTACTTCTTCTCCCCTGCAGGCAATCCATGGGTTCCGTGAGATTGAGCGCCTGAACTGGTCCCCGGGCTGCTCGGCAGTGCTGCAGAGGGTAAGAGAGAAAGCTTTCCCACCCGAGGAGGCACAGCTGTCCCTGGTCCATGTCCTGGACCTCCAAAAGGAGGGCTACATCAAACCTCATGTAGACAGTGTGAAGGTAAGGTGGCCAATGGCTCTGGCTTAAAGGGGAACTCCATGATATTAAACACTGACCCTTGCAGCGGGGCTTCCCCTGTATGTTATGATGTTGGTGCTGTATAGAACGTGTCATTCATTCTTCCATCACTGACGATATCCTGTTGTCTTTCTCCTCAGTTTTGTGGCAGCACCATTGCTGGGATATGTCTGCTCTCCAGCAGTGTCATGAGACTAGTGTGTGTCACCAATCCAGAGGAACACGTGGACCTGCTGCTGCCCAGACGCTGCTTGTATATCATTAGGTGAGGATGGAGCGTGCCTGGAGATGGCGTTATATACAATATATACTCCCATCACATCCCGACCACTGAGAGGGGAAGAACATTGATTATCTCATTACAATGGAAGTGGGGGGGATAAATTACAATGGTACCTGGAAGTAATGTGTTGGAAGCAGATGAAATGGACAAGTGAGAGGATTTGGGGTTCTCTGACAAGGGCCACATTGTGATGTCTAGAATACTGGGTCATAGCAACTCCAAAACTGCAGCTCCTGTGGGATGTTCCCGGTCTGCAGTGGTCAGGACCAACCAAAAGTGGTCCAAGCAAGGGAAACCGGTCAACTGGCAACAGTGTCATGGGCGGACGAGGCTCATTGATGTATGTGGGGAGGGAAGGCCGGCCCATGTAGTCCGATCCAATAGAAGATATAATGGAGCTCATATTGCTGAGAAGGTGAATTCTGTTTCTGATAGGACGGTGTCTGAACACGCAGAGCATCGCAGGTTGTTGTGTATGGGGCTGGGTAGACCTGTCAGGGTGCTCATGCTGACCCGTGTCCACTGACAAATGTGCCTACAATGGACACGTGAGCATCAGAACCAGACCACGGAGCAGTGGAAGAAGGAGGCCTGGTGTGATGAATCATCATGAGGATGATCGGGTGCTTGTGTGCCGCTTACCTGGGTAGAAATGGCACCAGGATGCACTATGGGGAGAAGACAAGATGGTGGAGGCAGTGTGATGCTTTGGGCAATGTTCTGTTGGGAAACCTCGGGTCCTGCCATTCATGTGGATGTTACTGTGACACGGACCACCAACTTAAAGTGACATTAAACCCTTAGATTTGTTAACATAAAACAATACTGTAATGTGTGCCTTATTGTAATGCATGGTTGTTTCCCTTCTCTTTGCTGCTCTTCCTTTTAAATCCTCATGTCTTCTCATGCTGGGCAGAACTTCTGTTTTGCAGCAGACTGCCTTGTCTCTGGAATGGCTACATGGTGTCTGTGTGTAGGTTCACAACCTGAGCCAGCACTACAGGAAGAGGCACTCAGCTGCAAAGGGAAGTTCTCCCCAAGCATGAGAAGAGATACGGATTTAAAAGGAAGAGCAGCAAAGAGAAGGGAAACAACCATGGATTACAGTAAGGCACACATTACAGTATTGTTTTATGTTAAAAAATCTGAGGGTTTAATGTCACTTTAAACATTGCTGACCAAGTACCCCCGTTTATGGACACGGTATTCCCTGATGGCAGTGGCCTCTTTCAGCAGGATAATGCTCCCTGCCACACTGCAAACATGGTTGAATAATGGTTTGAGGTGTTAACCTGCAAATTCTCCAGATCACAATCCAATGGATCATCTGTGGGATGCGCTGGAAGAACAAGTCCGGTCCATGGAGGCCGATCACCTCACAACTTACAGGACTTAAAGCATCTGCTACTGACAGCTTGGTGCCAGATACCACAGCACACCTTCAGAGTCCATGTCTTGATGATGCCCTCACCCCTTCCCATTGACTGGCAGGAACTGTAAGCTACACATACTATAGGCCTTTGGATATGGAGGTTAAAGCGGTGACTTTGAAGCTCCGCGATGCAGGCATTGTGAAACAAATCCAAGGGAACAGTGACATCAAAAAATGCACCAGGGTGCTTAAGCCTCTTTCAGAAAAGAGGGCCACAATTTCCCTGGACCCCCCGGGGTGCAAGACTCCTCACAGGGGCAAGGCACCCGAGTCCATCTAGCCATTATGCCGGATAGACCCAGATCCTTGGAGACCAGCCGAAGATCCTCCACCAAATACTAGGTAGGAAGAGAGGTCCCTGAGGGGGGGGGAGCAGTTTAACCCTACATAGTATGGTGAGAAGGGACGAAAGAAGGAATCACAGAGCCCTCCAGCCAAATCATTGCACAGTTCAGAGAATTTATCAAAACTGGAGGAAAGAGAATCTGGAGCTGTTGCCCATGGCAACCAAACCAACTTATATAGTATCTTCCATTTTTCAAAGCTTCACTGAACAAACTGAAAAAGAAGCTGATTAGTTACTATGGGCAACTGCTCTAGTTTTGATAACCCCCTCCCCCCCCAAGGTATTCACCTGTCTCATTCCATCACATATCCACAAAAATAAGGGATTATTCATCATTTCAGGGCAGTGGGTGGAGCCATGCAAATCATTACTTTATGCCCCAATAGCCAGATACACGTCTTTGTAACTTATACCATTGTGAATGTGTTTTTTAATTCTTGTTTGTCTTGTTTCCTGTCAGTGGCACCGCCCGCTATGACTTTACTCATGAAATCCTACGCGACGAGGAATCTTTCTTTAATGGCGAACGCGTGGAACGAGGTCGGCGCATCTCTGTCATCTGCAGAAACCTGCCCGCCAGTTGATTCATGCCGTAGGGTGAGAGAAGGACTGTGTCTGCATTATGTGACTTGATAGGCTGTCGGCACAACAGC
>NW_017307188.1:219259-236252 GCF_000935625.1 Nanorana parkeri
ACAGAACTCTACATGTGGAGTGTGGAGGATTTGCTGCCGTAGTCAGGAACAGGTACCATGGTTTTGGAACTCTTATTTAAAGCTGAAGTTTTTAACTTCTCATATTGTGCCTTTTCTGATTCCCCTCTCGGCAACATGCTCATGACATTTTTAAATAAAGCTTTTCCATTTTTGTCACTACCGACCTTATTTTAAATGCAGTAATTTCATTATTGGGTCTTTGAGCTTCTCTATGCAATACAGGCAGATCATGGCTAGTGGGAGGAGCCGGCAGTGTGCTATACATGGCTTCCTGAAAACATGACAGCACACTGCCTCAGTTCCTGATGGGCTGGCTCTTGGGAGGGGTTATGAAAATATCCAAATGCCTTGATGGGAGGATGTCAGTCTGGAGGAGTGGGCGTTCCTAGGCAGGTTACAATTGCATGCAGGTCCTCTTTTACCGATAATCTGTGATTTGCACACATGAGTAACAGGCTCATTGGATACAGAATACATCCTAAGGGGCCGATCCTCTGAAAACGAATATTTCATGGAAGGTTCAATCATTTCCGGCCTCTTATATCTCTCTGTGACTCCGGTGTGACACTTTGCCTCTGTGCAGGAACTTCCTGTAATACAGATCTGTCACAGCTGCTCTCCTTCCTTGTGCAGGGTGACTGGTCTTGTCTCCGCCCCCTCCTGTAACAAAGACCAGTCACTGCGGCTCTCTCTCCTTGTGCAGGGTGACTAGTCTTTTCTCCACCCCCTCCTGTAATAAAGACTGCTCACTGTTGCTCTCTCTCCTTGTGCAGGGTGACTGGTCTTGTCTCCGCCCCTCCGGTAGCTTTCTTCAGGCAGCCTGTAGTGGGCGGGGCCTGCTAGGTCGCTCCCACAGTTCTACACTCTGCACAGGCTATATGCAGCACAGTGATGATGTCACGGCTACTTTTACAAGGTAATATTTGGTGCACACAAAGTGGATTTCTATCCTCTGTAACTATTGCGCAATATATTTAGATGAAAGTTTTTCTGCCCAGAGTTCAGCTTATAAAACAATGCGCAACTAAGATAAACCTTAAATAGCTCGCAGCCCTCAAGATACCTTTTGCATAGCTTTTCCTTTTTGTTTAGAGCAGCCCTGAACTTGGGGGCGCTTAGTGTGGAAATTACGAACTTCAAGTCAACATTCTGTCACCCCACAACGCAATGCTTTTGTGTCATAGACATTGCGTTTCCGGGAGTCAGAGCTGCAGGGTTCAGGGGCTCCAGACTGCCCATGTACAGCCACCTTGTGTTCTGTTCTATTAGGAACTTCTGTTAAGTTTAATGTTTCTATCTGATGAGCAGCTCCACCCAGATAGGTAACCGAAATATATACGTACGAACTGTTTACCTGCCAGACATGTGTAGCATATAATTGTAATCCATTCACCCTTTCTGTGCCATACGGCTTCACAAAACAAGGGTGACAACACTTTTTAAAACCAGCACTTCTGCAGACCTTGTGTCACTGCCCCTCCTCCTCCCTTCTGTTTGTCCAGCTAGTGAACACTGGTGTCACCCATTCCGAGCTTTTTTACCCTTCTAAGTCCACCTAAGTATCTCCCCTTCCTAAGCACCAGCTTATTGCTCAGGGCCTCCCTTTCTAAGCCTGTCTTCAACTTTCAGCTGGTGAGTGGCAGCTCAGTACGAAGTCGGCTTTTGAGTTATCTTATTAGCTGAACTGAAACTTGAGTATGTGACTTTTTTGAAGGAATTCAAAAGCAAACTAAAGGGCGCTGTGAGGGCCCAGTCACACCATATCCTGTGGGGCTTGGCGGTACCATTCATGTCAATGGCACCTCAGACCCGCTCCCCCCACCCGCACCAGAATGTGAGGTACAAGAATGCCCTCCGTTGTATGCATTATTTTTTTCCGATCCCACTGCACCGGAACGTGTTGTAGCGCAGGGTGATCGCACTGCGAGCATTGACATGAATGGCACCGCCACACCCCCTTCCACCCTAGGACGCGGCCCGGTTTGAACTATGCAATCCAGTGCATTACGGGCTTGAACCGTGCCAGGAACGCAGTGGATATGGTGTGACTCGGTCCTTAAAGAGGAACTTTACCCTTCTCTGTGAAATGACAACAAACACACCTTTAGAAATGATCAGTAATGACGATCTACAAACACATACTTCTATATAATTGCCGGCTTTGTATCCTTTCCATACCTTTTTTTTTTTTTTTCTTTTCTTCCCCATTCTTCTCACGGTGGCCATTTTAACTATGGGCAGGTTACTAGATCTCCCTTTACTTCCTGGAACTCTGTCAGATGTGACTAGGACATGTGACCATGCACATATCTCACGGGAGGAAAATGCCTTTCCCTGGGATCTCATGAGATTACAGATGAGATTTCCCTGCTGATGTAACCTCCCCAGGATGCAACGCTTGGGCACATTACATCACTACTGCCCAAGAGGACCAGGAAGTAGAAAAACAATAATTGTAAGTAAAATAAAAATATGTTTGTTTAACTAATGAGTGTAAGATGATTTCATATCAGCACGCAGAGTGGCACGGTGAGGTGATTTTTAGTGAAAGGGGTTATGGGGGTAAAGGTCTGCTTGAATGTTTACCTGAGAGTCACAAACACGGCATATTGCGGTGAAACTGTTTATTAAAAAACCACACAGTCGCCTTATTCAAAATCCTCTTTATTTGGCTGATTTTGCATCTGAATCAGAAATATAAACATATAAATACATGATGATTGTTTTTAATTGTTTTGTCTGCAATCGAATAAATAAAATAAGTTATCTATTTATAAATAATTATTTCTTTTTTTTTTTTATTCCATACTGACTTCTTAAAGCACTGCTAGGTGATAGGTAATGGGAGACGTCCTTCCTGCAGGTGATTACTGCTGTGTGCTGGTAACCGGGCTGCGTCAGATGTGAGGCATATGTGTGCTACATGAGCAATTTCCTGCAGGAACCCATTAGCCCAAACTTAGACAGCCTGCTTCTCGGAAGCCTACGTGGTAATGCAAGTCATGGGACTGGTAGGGCCACGGAGGCTTGAGAGCCACAGGTTGTGTAAAGCCGCATTGTGATTTATTATTATTTAATTGTTCGGTATGTAAAAAAGTTCCAACCATTTACATAGTACTGTACAAGTAAAGTCATCCCTAGAGATAAGTAAGCTCACACTCAGCTTGGTGTAGACTTCATTGGGTAGTACCCTCCTTCTGTCACATTTGGGGTAGAGTGGTCAGAAGTGCTGTTGAATGGTCTGGGTGGACCAGTCTTATATCAATGCTTTTGGTAAGCTTTTGGGAGACACGATGGAGTTTACCCAACAGGGGAGGATAGAAGCAGGCTACACTTCCACTGTTTTTGTTTTTTGTTTTGATATCCAGCAAGCTTTATTGCAAGTAACGCAAACTCACAAAGCCAGACCGTGGCACGTTGTTCACTGCCAGACCCTCTTCTACTCATTCCAAAAGGGGCTTAGTCACGAACCTTCAGGACTAGTGATGAGCCTGGGCTTGGTGTGCGCCCAGTTTGCCCAAGCCTGCCCAAACCTGTGACTGCCTCTCCCTTGTACCGGCCCAGTCAGTTGCAGAGAGGCGCATTTCCCACAGCTATACATCACAAAGCAGCAGGCACATCTGCCGTCACTGATTGGGTCCAGAGGGGATCGCAAACTCGCAAAGCCAGACCGTGGCACATCGTTCACTGCCAGACCCTTTTCTACTCATTCCAAAAGAGGCTTAGTCATGAACCTTCAGGACTACTGATGAGCCTGGGCTTGGTGTGCGCCCAGTTTACCCAAGCCAGCCCAAAACTGTGACTGCCTCTCCCTCGTCCCAGCCCAGTCAGTTGCAGAGAGGCGCATTTCCCACAGCTATACATCACAAAGGGGCAGGGAATGCCCCTGCCACAACTGCCGCCACTGATTGGGTCGGGAAGGGGTCACAATTTTGAACAGGCTTGGGTTCGCACCAAGCCCGGTCTCATCTCTATTCATGACTAAGCCCCTATTGTAGGGAAGCACATTGAATACACACACCATATGTTCTAGGTCAGTATCAGGATGACGGCTCCAGAACCTGCACCTTTTAAAATCTAATTCAGGAATGCCAGCTGCAATATTTCTATCATGACAGGTCCCCTTTAAATGACATCTACTGAGAGAAATACAGAGATGGCTGTCCCTGGCATCAATGCTTTCTGATTGCCTGAACCAGAATCAGTATGCATGTCAGGAAAGTGAGCACTCCCGATCTCCATACATCAGATCAGTCAGTCCACCTAGAAGGCGCTGACCCCTTGCCTTCCACATGGGTAAGAGCACCTGTCTTTTCAGGGCTGAACAATGCTAGGGAGCCTTAAAATAGTACAGCTCATATCCAAATAATTTTTATCACCCTTTACTACTGTTGGTAGTGGGAGATCACATGACTCATGGCTCCTAGATCTGTCTGAATAGCCATTCAGTTATGTTCAGCCCATACACTGGCTACATAGGTCTGTTAATGCCTTTGGTCCCAATCCACTATCTATGTTAAATCTGCAGACACTTGGCTGCCCATAGGTCCAGATTCCCATTCTTTTTTTTCTCCCTCCACTCGCAGTCCTGCCATGTGTATTCTGAGAGGCAGCTATATAGATTACATTCATAAATAGATTCTATACTGCCGTGCTCTACAGTGTCTCTATCATGGTCTGGCAAAGTCAGCCAACACAGCCGCACGCCGCAGCAGAGAGCTTCTCCACGGTATGCCACCGGTGGTTGTCGTCCAAGAATGCTACATCCTCGTAGTGCGTGGGCCGACAGCAGGGCCCACCAAATATCTTCTCCTCCAGGAGGGAAGGGAGGTCACTTTTCTGCAACAGCCGGGACAGGATCAGGTCATGGTTGGTACGAGATCTGGGACAACCTCCGCTGCAGTACTTAAAGAGGACAGTCTCTTCTGAATCGTACCCAAGCCCCAGGTCACCCACTCGAAGAAGCAGCGTCTTCAGGCGGCATTCTCGATCCTCTAAACGTGGCCAACCCCCAGCCTGGGCCAGCCTCCTCCTGAAACGTGGATGTGGACCGCTGCCAGGCAATGCAGAGAAGCTGCCCGTATCTGTGCGGAGACACAAGTAGTAAAGGAACACTACAACTTCTGCAAGTTAACCATTGAGGGCAAACTAATGCAACCCGGCTTGTTTACTGAGATCGCAATGTATTATTATTGTACTGAACATGATGAAAACCAATCAAATAACATACAACAATGGACACTGAAAAATGTTAATTTAGGAAATTGGCAGAGCATCATCTCTGTCACCGCCCTGGCAGTGCATCTTCCTTCTGGGCGCATGCCAGCATCTGTTGAAAAGATCATAATTTGGGTGTACCAAGTCACTTCTGGTCCGTGATGATTGTCTATTTTTGGCCTAGTTGACCCAGGATTTCTATTGTAAACACCGGTCTTTGGAGCGCCACGTATTGTGATGATTCATAAAGCTTTAAGTAGCTTTTTTGAAGACCTTAAAGCCCAACTGAACCGACATTGGAGCATCAAAATTAAAGGTTTTCAATGTCATACAGTTTGATTTCTTTCTAAAGCAGCCACAGCCTGGGTAGAAGAGCCTGTCCCCTGCCACAGCCTGGGTAGAAGAGCCTGTCCCCTGCCAGCAGCCTGGGTAGAAGAGCCTGCCACTGCCTGGGTAGAAGAGCCTGTCCCTTGCCACTGCCTGGGTAGAAGAGCCTGTCCCCTGCCACTGCCTGGATAGAAGAGCCTGTCCCCTGCCACTGCCTGGGTAGAAGAGCCTGTCCCTTGCCACTGCCTGGGTAGAAGAGCCTGTCCCCTGCCACTGCCTGGATAGAAGAGCCTGTCCCCTGCCACTGCCTGGGTAGAAGAGCCTGTCCCTTGCCACTGCCTGGGTAGAAGAGCCTGTCCCCTGCCACTGCCTGGATAGAAGAGCCTGTCCCCTGCCACTGCCTGGGTAGAAGAGCCTGTCCCTTGCCACTGCCTGGGTAGAAGAGCCTGTCCCCTGCCACTGCCTGGATAGAAGAGCCTGTCCCCTGCCACTGCCTGGGTAGAAGAGCCTGTCCCTTGCCACTGCCTGGGTAGAAGAGCCTGTCCCCTGCCACTGCCTGGATAGAAGAGCCTGTCCCCTGCCACTGCCTGGGTAGAAGAGCCTGTCCCTTGCCACTGCCTGGGTAGAAGAGCCTGTCCCCTGCCACTGCCTGGATAGAAGAGCCTGTCCCCTGCCACTGCCTGGGTAGAAGAGCCTGTCCCTTGCCACTGCCTGGGTAGAAGAGCCTGTCCCCTGCCACTGCCTGGATAGAAGAGCCTGTCCCCTGCCACTGCCTGGGTAGAAGAGCCTGTCCCTTGCCACTGCCTGGGTAGAAGAGCCTGTCCCCTGCCACTGCCTGGATAGAAGAGCCTGTCCCCTGCCACTGCCTGGGTAGAAGAGCCTGTCCCTTGCCACTGCCTGGGTAGAAGAGCCTGTCCCCTGCCACTGCCTGGATAGAAGAGCCTGTCCCCTGCCACTGCCTGGGTAGAAGAGCCTGTCCCTTGCCACTGCCTGGGTAGAAGAGCCTGTCCCCTGCCACTGCCTGGATAGAAGAGCCTGTCCCCTGCCACTGCCTGGGTAGAAGAGCCTGTCCCTTGCCACTGCCTGGGTAGAAGAGCCTGTCCCCTGCCACTGCCTGGATAGAAGAGCCTGTCCCCTGCCACTGCCTGGGTAGAAGAGCCTGTCCCTTGCCACTGCCTGGGTAGAAGAGCCTGTCCCCTGCCACTGCCTGGATAGAAGAGCCTGTCCCCTGCCACTGCCTGGGTAGAAGAGCCTGTCCCTTGCCACTGCCTGGGTAGAAGAGCCTGTCCCCTGCCACTGCCTGGATAGAAGAGCCTGTCCCCTGCCACTGCCTGGGTAGAAGAGCCTGTCCCTTGCCACTGCCTGGGTAGAAGAGCCTGTCCCCTGCCACTGCCTGGATAGAAGAGCCTGTCCCCTGCCACTGCCTGGGTAGAAGAGCCTGTCCCTTGCCACTGCCTGGGTAGAAGAGCCTGTCCCCTGCCACTGCCTGGATAGAAGAGCCTGTCCCCTGCCACTGCCTGGGTAGAAGAGCCTGTCCCTTGCCACTGCCTGGGTAGAAGAGCCTGTCCCCTGCCACTGCCTGGATAGAAGAGCCTGTCCCCTGCCACTGCCTGGGTAGAAGAGCCTGTCCCTTGCCACTGCCTGGGTAGAAGAGCCTGTCCCCTGCCACTGCCTGGATAGAAGAGCCTGTCCCCTGCCACTGCCTGGGTAGAAGAGCCTGTCCCTTGCCACTGCCTGGGTAGAAGAGCCTGTCCCCTGCCACTGCCTGGATAGAAGAGCCTGTCCCCTGCCACTGCCTGGGTAGAAGAGCCTGTCCCTTGCCACTGCCTGGGTAGAAGAGCCTGTCCCCTGCCACTGCCTGGATAGAAGAGCCTGTCCCCTGCCACTGCCTGGGTAGAAGAGCCTGTCCCTTGCCACTGCCTGGGTAGAAGAGCCTGTCCCCTGCCACTGCCTGGATAGAAGAGCCTGTCCCCTGCCACTGCCTGGGTAGAAGAGCCTGTCCCTTGCCACTGCCTGGGTAGAAGAGCCTGTCCCCTGCCACTGCCTGGATAGAAGAGCCTGTCCCCTGCCACTGCCTGGGTAGAAGAGCCTGTCCCTTGCCACTGCCTGGGTAGAAGAGCCTGTCCCCTGCCACTGCCTGGATAGAAGAGCCTGTCCCCTGCCACTGCCTGGGTAGAAGAGCCTGTCCCTTGCCACTGCCTGGGTAGAAGAGCCTGTCCCCTGCCACTGCCTGGATAGAAGAGCCTGTCCCCTGCCACTGCCTGGGTAGAAGAGCCTGTCCCTTGCCACTGCCTGGGTAGAAGAGCCTGTCCCCTGCCACTGCCTGGATAGAAGAGCCTGTCCCCTGCCACTGCCTGGGTAGAAGAGCCTGTCCCTTGCCACTGCCTGGGTAGAAGAGCCTGTCCCCTGCCACTGCCTGGATAGAAGAGCCTGTCCCCTGCCACTGCCTGGGTAGAAGAGCCTGTCCCTTGCCACTGCCTGGGTAGAAGAGCCTGTCCCCTGCCACAGCCTGGGTAGAAGAGCCTGTCCACTGCCAGCAGCCTGGGTAGAAGAACCTGTCCCCTGCCACTGCCTGGGTAGAAGAGCCTGTCCCCTGCCACAGCCTGGGTAGAAGAGCCTGTCCCCTGCCACAGCCTGGGTAGAAGAGCCTGTCCCCTGCCACTGCCTGGGTAGAAGAGCCTGTCCCCTGCTACATCTGAAACCCCTGCATTCTCCCACAGGCACACCATACCATCTACTGATTCACTTTTTCAGCAAATGTTATCACCCATGGACAATGTAGACCAAGTCTGACACCCCAACTTACAGATGCACTTGCAACCCCCCCCAACTGATGCTCCCAGACCCGAAACCACCCCTCCCCCTCCTTATGATAAGGTATATGTACCCCCTTCCCCTGCGTCAGGGCATTTTAGCCCCATGCTCCCTAACTTGAGCCTAACCTCCAGTATATAAAAACTGCAACCCTTCCAATCCTTCCACCCTTCCAATCAAGGCCACTGGACTTGCTGTATATTTCCTGAAGACGTTTCGCTGGTCATCAGACTACCCCTATTTGCTTAATAACACCTACTAGCTCCATTCATGCAAATGCAATTAACACCTCACCCCCATGACGTCTCTGACCCCATGCTGGACATGATAAACAGATGATGTGGATTGGAACATTCACCATATGTATTCCCAGAGTATTTTTTGTACAAGTCATTCTGAATTGAAAAAGCTGGTCGGATGAGCAGCGAAACGTCTTCAAGAAAAATACAGCAAGTCCAGGCGCCTTGATTTCTGTTTAACAGATATACCATGACCTGGAGGAATGAGAACCTTCACAGGCAAAAGCCCTTAGTCTGAATTTGTTTGTATAGCACTCAGTATCCCTGTTTCATCAAAGCTGCAGGAGCATCTTATAGGGGGACTAAGGCATGCCAAAGTGGCCTCTCAGTCAATATTACTGCATGTCGTTTTAGCATACCTTAAAGTAGACCTTCAGTGCTCAGATCTATTTTAACCCCCCTCCCCTCGCCTAGGTAGGAACGACATGCCCTGCCCCCGCAGCCTCCTGGGATATTTTTGTACAAGTCATTCTGAATTGAGAAAGCTGGTCGGATGACCAGTGAAACGTCTTCAAGAAACACACAGCAAGTCCAGGTGCCTTGATTTATGTTTCACAGATGTACCCTGACCTGGATGAATGAGAACCTTTACCAATGAATGAAATAACTTACACCCATACACATAAAGTTTCCAGTGTAGAGTTGAAGAGAGGTACGTATGCTGACAACCTGTAATTTCCCATCGCCTGTACAATGTTCACATAGCACTACAGTAACCCCCCCCCCTCCCCATTCCTTTTACATTTCTGGATTACTTAACCCCATCGGGGCTGTTTAAACAGACTCCCGGCGACT
Source organism: Nanorana parkeri (assembly GCF_000935625.1). Taxonomy (NCBI): domain Eukaryota; kingdom Metazoa; phylum Chordata; class Amphibia; order Anura; family Dicroglossidae; genus Nanorana; species Nanorana parkeri. The sequence goes on from NW_017307188.1 coordinate 228,733, forward strand.
TTTGCCGCCGGGACTCTGTTTAAACTTGTAGAGCCGACTGTCGGCTTTACAACAGAAGCGATCCTGGCGACTTACCTGTTACCAGATTGCTTCTGCGTCCCGAAGAAGGGGCCGCCGCCGTGCTTCCCAGGCTCCGTTGTCCCTCCTACGGGCCCAGGAGCGGGAGCTGGGGAGGAGGTCGACGAACTTCCATTCATCGATCCACAGGACTAAAATGTGGAATATAACATGGGTGCAAAAAATGAAAAAAAGGCCTCAGTCATGAAGGGGTTAATGGACGCACTTTACCTAATTATGTAATACAATAATAAGCACTCTGACTGTCGCAGTGATTTGTGGGTCATCTCCACCTAAATCTGGGGACTCTCTTGAAATATTTTGGGGACTCCGATGAGATATCCCCCACCAAAATGTGCCAAACTCAATCAGCCATTGCACAGACCTTTGGGGGGTCAGAGGGAGGGACACCTCAGCGCTGGAGTACCATACCAGCAGGTGACCTCCGTTTTGGTTGGAGAGAATAGTAATCAAATGGTCACTCTGTGTCAGCGATCTATTTTCATGGGGAAATGCTCCCAATCAGTTTTGGACTTTATAATTAACTGAAGATTGTAGGGGAAAAAAGAAAAAAAAAGACCCCCGGCCTGCAGACACAATATATATAAATATATCAAAAACATAAAAAAAGATATAAAAATATCCAAAAATAATATACAATAATAAACTAATATTGCCCCAATATGCAAAAAAAGTATCAAATAAATGTAACATTTGAATCATATTGAATACTTGGCTGTCTACATACCTCTCTGTGACTCCGATCCTCGTCCTTCCACCCCGCTTGTGCCAGCGCTGCCCACAGCCGCCGCAGGGGTCACACCTCCCAGTAGGGTCAAAGTGAAGGTGACCCAGAGTGACTCGCACCTCATCCTGTGTACCGCGCCTCACCCAATCTGTGTGGAGAATCTGCAGACCCCCAAATTTATACCCATTGCCTGGGATGTATTAACCTGTCACATACCGAACCTTTCCAGATCCAGCACATGGTGCATAGAACAGAGGGGGGGAGTGTACGGAAAAATCAAAGTAGGATTTCCTTAATTCCTCACCCCTGCATCACCCACCCCTAAGAATGTGCCATGTGTATCGTCATGTACACTGCGTATAGATATTCATATTGTTCTATTTATCTATCTCATTCTTTTCTTTCTATCTATCTATCATCTATATCATTCATTTCTATGTATCTATGATCTATGTATCTTGTCTGCCTATGTATGTCTGTATATATCGATCTATCTCATTCTTTTCTTTCTATCTATCTATCTATCTATCTATCTATCTATCTATCTATCATCTATCTATCTATCATCTATCTATCTATGTATCTCATTCTTTTCTATCTATCTATCTATGTCTGTATCTATCTATCTATCTATCTATCTATCTATCTATCTATCTATCTATCTATCTATCTATCATCTATCTCATTCTTTTCTATCTATCTGTCTATCTATCTATCTCATTCTCTTTATCTATCTATCTATCTCATTCTCTTTATCTATCTATCTATCTATCTATCTATCTATCTATCTATCTATCTCATTAATATCTATCTATCTATCTATCTATCTATCTATCTATCTATCTATCTATCTATCTATCTATCTATCTATCTATGTCTGTATATATCTATCTATCTATCTATCTATCTATCTATCTATCTATCTATGTCTGTATCTATCTATCTATCTATCTATCTATCTCATTAATATCTATCTATCTATCTATCTATCTATCTATCTATCTATCTATCTATCTATGTCTGTATATATCTATCTATCTCATTCTTATCTGTCTGTCCTTCTGTCCCGTGTTTCTCTTTCTCGGTATCATGATATCACTGAGGAATTTTAGGTAACAAGCAGGGAAGATAAGAGCACGCTGCACAAATAATTTGACGTAGATTAGACGTAGAACACTGAACAGTCTTCATCGTAGACGTACATATATCATTGTTCTATACTTTTAGTTTAATGTACAAAGCTAATATTCCAGGTGAAGGATCCTTACTGTGTTTTTTAGAAAATGTGACGACTTTTTAAATACAAATGCCAGTCACATGGCTGAGAATAAAGATCCTCGTACTTGTGCAGATGACCAAAAACAGCCACACCTAAAATTCTTCATAGGCGACAAGTTAAAAGCATTTTACTGTTCATCAGTTTAGTGTTATCAGTGATTGATGGCCCTAGAATTATTGCTCACACTCTGACATTCGCGGTGATATGTAACATGTGCAGCGCAATCGTTTTCATATGTAAGCGCACCAAACGCGTTTTTGCGTTTGTATGTGCATGTTTTTTTGGTTTTTTTTTTATATGTGGCTAATTTTTTTTTCTTACACTTAACTCTATTGCTATCACATAGGGGGATAGCAAGCCCTCTATGCAATAGCAAATATGGAGTGACAGGTCCTCTTTATGGAGACAATCAGGAAGCCAGGCGCTGTGTAATGACTCGCCGCCCGGCTTCCTGATTGGTTGGGAAGCTGGCCAGTCATGAAGCCAAGGGGGCGAGTCATTACACGTTGCCCAGCTTCCTTAATGAGACTTCCGGTATCGATATTCGGTATCCGCGAATACCGGGGAAAAAAATATCGGTACACAAAAGAAACGGTATCGGTGCATCCCTACTATAGAGTGTCACTTGAGTGACAGCTCTGGAGCGGCCGACATTACTTTCAAGATGGTGGCACTGAGCAGTAGTCTCAGGGCTTTTAGATATCTACACAAGGGAGGCTAAATTACGTGCCTAATATACGTTAAATGCACATATACGCTTTTGGAAAGAGTGCTGTTGAAGTAAATGGTCCTGTGACAGGGTCTCTTTAAAGTGAACCTGTCATGATAGGGCTATAAAACTGCCATTTCCAATATATTTTAATAGCTAAATGCTCCCAGCACTAGTGGAACTACCGGGGTCGCAGCGGTCGCATGTGCAGGGCCGGTGCAAGCATTTTTGCCTACACAGGCGAAGGTGCACTTTTGCGTTTTTTCCGCCCTCACCCCTTCAGCGCCCTCAGGCAGCCGCTTGACTTGCCTTTGTGGTAGTGCCGGGCCTGCGCATGTGCAACTGTGCCCTGGAATCCGGCCACTTGGGGAGGGACGCCCAGAAAGCAAGAAGAGGGCCCGGCACCAGTAAACAGCAAGGTGCCGACATTGCCTCCTGGGACTACAGCTCTCAGCATGCAGCAGGCCAACACTCCGTTGGTCCCTCCCACGGTCATGGTTTCCTGCACCGGGTCCCTGAGGTTTTCTAGTTTTGCCTCTGGCTCCCAGGGTGCTAAGATTCACTCCTTAGCAAGTCACCACACAGGGCGCAGGGGGTTCTTCACAGTTAGAGCGGTTAGGGTCTGGAACTCGCTGCCACAGGAAGTGATCTCAGCCAAGAGTGTGGAAGCATTCAAGCGACTCCTGGACGAGTTCCTGGGAGACCATAACATACAGGGGTACAGGTATTGCTAAGAGAAAATCACACATGGACACATATACATGCACACACCAGCTCATAAATGCATACACGCAATAGGTTGGACTTGATGGACTTATGTCTTTATTCAACCTCAATACTATGTAACTATGTAACTAGCCCAGAATTCAGCCGGTTTGAAGTATCTGGTTGCATGCTTTTCTTTTGCTAAGCATTGATGCCAGAGATGGAGCACAAGCATATTGTAACTTTTGAAACAAGTCATCAATGGAAGGACCCATGGGCCCCTTTCACACCTGCATTCGATTGGGTCTGACTGTTTCAGGGAAACCTGATTGGATGCCCCATGTTAAGGTGCCCATACACCTTACGATTATCGTACGCGATCGCGTTTTTGTCCGATAATCGCAAGGTGTGTGGGCAGTGTACAACCGCAAATACTGTACAATCATACGACTTGACTTTCAAGCATGTTTGAAAACTTTGGTTGATCGTACGATTATTGCAAGTTCGGTGGCGTTTCCGTACGTCAAAAATCGTACGATCTACACTGCTCATGCACAAACGAAAATACGTGCGGTTGATTACCGCAATTCGTCCGGGTGCTTTTCTTTACTTAAGGCTAATTTAACCTTGTGATAATCGGGGCATAATGGGGCGGCCGTACGACGGTTCGATCATCGGACGAAAAGTGTCGTCCGATAATCGTAAGGTGTATGGCCACCTTTGGTGAATGGGCAGTCAGATCTAAACGGATGGGCTTCCTTTTACATCCAGCCACCCCCAGCTCCGGACAGGTCCAGGCGGTATTCCATTTTGGCGGACCTGATTGTTCCGGATCGGGGGTAATCTAGTGCACACAGACACACGTCCATTTACATCCGACTCCTCTTAGGCCAACATGGGTCTGGAAATGTTAATTTTTTTCCTCCATCGCAAGATCGCAGTTAGGTCTACTTTCAGGGCAAATATCTCAGCAGTGGAGTGCTTGGGGGAAATAGGAAACTGTCTACCGGGAATTTAAATATCAGCTTTGGGTGCAATGTTACTTTAAGCCATACATGTTAACATTTGGTTGGCTGATCAGCTCCAGAGGTCACAGATAGAAGTACCTGCATTGCCTTTATCAATCAATATGGGGCTTTTGTTTCTAGTACAAGAAGTACCAGTAATTAATTAGTGATGGCGGGGGCTCTTTGTGCCAGCAAGGGTTAACTATGGAAAGGGTATTCAGGAATGGGGGTCGTGAATAGGAATTCCTGCTCTGATTACAGACAGATTTGGAGCAGAATGGCTTTTACGTAGAGGATATAGGATTAGGTGTTCATCACGAAGGGAAGATTCTGCACACTCCTGCTAACCCCCTCTATGTCTGGTAAAAGGATCAGACACAGACTCCCCTCCTTTATACTTATCAGATATCATGGCTCTAAATACATCTCCTCATTGCACCTTTCACATTTTTGAAGAGAGCTGATAAAATTACCTTATGTGTTGTTTTCTGCAACCCCAACATGTCATTGCATCTTTATTTAGTTATCCCCAAATGGCAGCACATCATTCTTCTGGGTCCACATTTGTCAGCGTGTCATTCTTCTGGGACCACAAGTGTCAGCATGCCATTGTTCTTGGACTATGAGTGTTCGCGTGCCATTGCCATTTGACCTTAAGTGTCAGTGTGACATTGTACTGGGTTCACAAGTGTCAGTGTGCCAATGTTTTGAGACCACAAGTGTCAGTGTGCCGTTGCTTTGAGACCATAAGTGTCAGTGTGCCATTGTTCTAGGACCACACATGTCAGTGTGCCATTGTTCTGAGACATCAAGTGTCAGTGTGCCATTGTTCTGGTACCACAAGCTTGTGTGTCGTTGTTCTGGGTGCACAAGTGAGAGTGTTCGATTGTTCTGGGACCACAAGCGGCAGAAGGCCATTGTTCAGAAAACCCAAGTGTCAGAGGAACATTCTTCCAAAAACCATAGTCTCAGTGGGCCTATGTTCTGGGACTCCAAGCATAAGTGTGCCATAGCTTTTGGAACCCAAAGTGGCAGTATTGTCCATTGTTCTAGTATACCAAATCCAGTTTGAATTGTACTATGACCCTCTTCATTACCATGACCTTTAGGGCTAGTTCCCACCATCCACAGTGTGTTCCGGCCCGATTGTGGCCGGAACGTACTGGATCGTATTGCAGCTGGCTCACTTTGTTAAGGGGCGGGAGGGGGCATGGTGGTGCATTGAACTCAATGGCAGCACAGCCATGCCCATGAGCCACAGTGTGATCGGCCGCACGGGAACATGTGGCACATCAATGCCTGCGTTCCGGTCCAATCAGAAAAAATTGTGCTTGGAGCATTTTTTCGGACCGGACCGGACCGGAACGCAGGCATTGGTGTGCCACACGTTGCCGTGCGGCCGCAGTGCCATTGAGTCCGAAGCTCCGCAACATCCCCTCCCACCCCAACACAAAGTGAGTTGGGTTCCAATAGGATCCAGTGCGTTCCGGCACCAATCGGGCCAGAACGCACTGTGGCTGGTGTGAACTAGCCTTCAGCAAGTGAGCTGCTAAATCACTCTGAAGTGTTGTCCAAGGCAAGTCACATGTCTTGCTCCCCCATGGTGACAGATTCTCCCACTCTAGTCAAATTGGTAATCTATATATTAGACTTCCTATGATTAGAATAGGGGGAGCATGTTGTCCTTGGAAGAGAAGGGACATACTGTGCAAGGTCTGTAAAAGTTTGGATGGGACCAGGCACAAAGGAAGGTTATGAATGACTTTTGGAAATTTTTGGAAAAGTAGGTAATGGGATGGGCACATTTTATGCAGGTGGAGTTACAGGCATAAAGGCCATTAGGTCTAGAGCAGGGTATGGCTTATATCTTGCTTCGAGGACAAGATGCATCCAGTTACGTTGCTCTTCCCAAATGCCAGTGTGCGTTTTTTTTTTGGACTGCAAGCATCAGTGCGCCATTTCTCTTTAACCCCATGTATCGCTGTGTCAAGATTTGAGAACCCAAAGTGTCCCTGTGTTAGTATTCAGGAAATATCAGGTTCCCGAATACTAGTATCAGGTGTATCATTGTTCTGGGACACCACATGTTACTATGGCACTTTTGGCCCTACTACACTCATACAAGCAGAAATGTTGTCAGCAGACAATGGACGAGCATGCTGTTGGGTGGAACCGAAAAACATGGAGAGAACAGAACCCCAATGCCATAGGGAAATAATCCGGCCACTATGCAGCCCACCCTGCCATTGCCCATAGAACATGTTGGTCATGGTATGGAATACGTCTTTGTAAATAACAGATTTGTGATTAGAGTCCACTGACATTGTTGGTTGTAGATGAAAACAGAATGTAGGCTAGCCATGGAGAAGTCTTTGATTTAGGGTGGTTGGTCAAGAGGCATGCAGAACCTTGGGTTCATAGCAAGGATACAGCCTCATACAGAGCCATTTACACCAGACTTCATACTACTGTCCCTGGCTTTTCCCTGGCTTGTGGGCCATTATCAGTGCAGTGAGTGGAAATTGTTTCTATGTGGTTGGGCTTGGGAAACAAACAAAAAAAAAGTATGACCTGTATGGAACAGTGGACCATGCCTATGCAATGTGTGTTGGCATGGCTGCTGTAGTCTCCTCCAGGGGTTGAGAGACAGGGTGACTACACAGGAGCAAAGCAGAGAGTTGTCACCCCACAACAGGAGACACCTGAAGAAGGAACTTTGTGGCAGGATCACCTGGTATTCTGTTAATGAAGTCTGCAGACTTAAAACATATGAAATGTGTGAAATGGCATGTCAAAAAGATGAGTTTTTAGTGATTGGGTTTAAATCTACTTCACATAATATATTTAAGTTAAAGGTTACTGGTGTGTTTACATAAAAGCCAAATAGACTAATGTCACCAGGCCGGTATTTATTGTTCCTCATCCAATATCATGAATGTCTGCTTGGATCCATTAAGGCCTATACCTCCCAAGACAGATCTTCCAGTTTCAAGTCCTTCAAGCCATAAAGCACAT
>NW_017307188.1:236429-298421 GCF_000935625.1 Nanorana parkeri
ATATATATATATATAATATATATATATATATACTGTAGGTTCACGATGACTCATGAGCAAACACGCAATATTGAAGAATGGCGGATCACTGCAGACAGATGTTGTAATATGGCGATCTTCAAAAGCTACTCCGTAGTTTATGATGTGGCTCTTGCTACTCCAGTGCGTCAGTCGGCATCCGGCCGGGGTGACAGCACTCCCTCTCCATTCTGCCTTTATTTTTAGAAGCATCTGGATAGCTGCATGGAAGCATCCATCTCTCCCAACGCATTCCAGTCTAACCAGCGAAACCTGCTGATAACTTGCCAGTCACGCGCGGAATGCGGGAGGAATTCCCGTAAATCAGGACGCATCTTCCCCGGCTTGTCTGAGTCTGAGAGGATGAGGGCAACAGGGAGACATAAAGCCTTAAGCCATCATGGAGGCTGATTCTCCATCACCGTAATTATCGAAGCAGGCGTATCCGGTTTTGCCAACCATCAGCAAATTAACACACTGCAAACAAAATGCAGGGTAGTGGGTTACCTAGCTAAAGCTGAACTCCGGGCGCAAGAATGTTTATTTAAATATGTTTCCCTATAGCCACAAAGGGTATAAATCCACTTTGTGAGCACCGATTGCCTTTAAAGCCCAGTGATTGCCTTGTACAATTTGTGAACATAACTATGGGAATGGCCCAGCAAGCCGCACCCACTACAGACTCCCTGTAGAACACTATAGAAAGGGGCAGATACAGTTTGCTTTTTTTTTTTGACAGAATGGAAAAAAGTTACAATTTCTTTCCATCTGTGAAACCATTGGGCGAATTTTCCTTCACTTCCTGTGATGCCCATACAAAAAATATGGGGGTAACAGTTGTCACCAGCACAGAAAAAGTATTGTAAGTTCCAAACAGTTTCTTACTACTCAAAATTAGCTTTTGGGTTTGGCTGTGTTTCCCTATGTCCTCTGTTCACGAATGGTTACTCTTTGAAGGCAGGGAACTTCCATTACAGTGATGGCTCCCTCCTAATAATGGGCAAAGGCATTTCCCTTAGATAAGGAATCCCTTGACAAATGGTCCCTATCCATTGTATACCTTCTGGTTCTTCACCTTAATGGGCATCTCATCACACTGGGTAATGGTACCTCTACCTTTAAGGACTTCACTGATGGCCAGTTGGACTCCCTATTGTAATTTTTGTTTGAATTAACTGGAATAACTCTCTGTCCTCTGTTGGCGCAACTTTACTTGTGATACCTTGTCTTAATGGATCCCATCTTTTAAGAGAGACTCCTCTAACTCAAGGCAAGACCCTCGAACCTTGCAACTTGTTGAAGTTGTCTGAAACCCACCACTTCAGTTATGATGGCCTCTTAGAGGCATCTAAATTGGTATTTTGCATGGCAGTAATGTCTGTCTATAGGCATAGAGCACTATGGCTACATGCTTAAAGCATTATAGGTACATTCATAAACACCTCACTCACTTGTCATTTGAGGGAAGGCTTCTCTTTGGTCATACAATTATTAGTGGCATGCCCAAAACTCATGATTCTCAGATTGGGTGCCTGCATCATCACAGATCTCTTGAGGAAGCAGAACAATCCCAGTCTTCAGCTAGCACAGCTATAACATCTCTTACCCTCCATTCAGCCTAAGGTGTTTGGAATTCCTTCATACACAAACGCGCATTTAAAATCAGAATTTTTAATAGATGCGCGTCATTGCACGCATCTGCAGCTACACTAGAGTCTGTTGGGTGCCAATCATAACCACAATCATGAATGGACAGGAGGTGATGTAGATTACTTCCCAGTCATTCAGAATTGAGGAGACAGTAACCATACCATGTCCTCAATTATCTACAAACACTCAGCGATCACTGATCACTGACTGCTTGTACCCGCTCTCCATCCTGACATGCTGTCACAGGAGGTGGGGCGGGAGGAGAGCTCAGCCTCCTGTGACAATGCTGGCTGTCTCCACCCACACGAGGCTGAGTGGTGCGGGGAGGACACACGCCGGCCGCTTGTGACAGTTTCTTTCCTCCGGGCTGGGGCACAGAGCAGCGTCCAGCAGGGAGGAGAGAAAGAATGGCTATATCGGCCAGAAAATGGCACTTCCGGCATTTTGCCAAAAGTGCCATTTGCGGCCGATATGTTTCGGCGGCCGATATATCGGTGCATCCCTAACCCTAATGTGTCTGTGTCAGTGCTCTAAATCAGAGTTTCTGCATTTAATTAAAGTATAAAACACACTAAAAAAAAAAAAAAAAGCCAGTATTTGCCAGCCACCCTATATTGAATTTAGGGTACCAAGCAGAAGTACCCCTGGGGGGGAATTTCATGAGCTGAGAATGATTCTCCTCTCTCCCAGTCTAAGCACTGCTGTACAGAGTATGACAGGAGGCTGCTATTAATACAGATTCAGGTATCTACACTAGCTGCATTTATTTTTCTTTAATTCTATATGTGACTGGATTTTCACTGCCACTGTTCATGAAGGACGCTCCTGACACAAGGTCTGTACCATCAATCCATTGGAGCAAGGATCATCTGTCAATGGTAAATAAGGATGTGTTGCTGACCCAAGGCTCCACCATACTCCGCCCCGCCTGGAGAACACAAGCATTTCTGCTGGATGAATTCCCCTTTTATGGAAACATGAATGAGCAGCTGGACAGAAAACAGTTAAATTATGGGAAGTTTTGGCAGGAGACAATGATGAATATGTTTACGGTAAGGCAATTCATTAAAAAAAAAAAAAAAAAAAGAGAGAAATATAAGAGAGATGCCACGATCTTGCAATTCCTCCCGTCACAATAAATCAGAGGAGAGGGAGACAAAAGGAATTATATCTGCCGGGCCAGAGACGCACCTGTGACAGAGAGATGAATTGATGGAGGAAAGAGGAGAACAATACTGTGCAATGAAATACAGCACAAGAGGATCATGACCTGAGCAACATGGGGAGACGGACGAAAACAGCGTAGAGAGATTAAGGCCGGTGTATGGCGTAGATCACAGAAGAGAAGGCTGCATACGCCACAGAGTGCAGAAGACAAGGAGTATAAGGCCAGTGTCTACTGGGTTTTATTTGCGTCAAACAGGTTTTGCAGTTCAAGTCTGAGAACGCAAAACCTGTTTGAAGCAGGTCAAATGTAGGTCAGAAGGAGGTCAAATGTAGCCATCAATGAACAGACCCTAAGGCACAAACTGCAGAGGACAAGGTGGTGCACAGCACTTTTTTTGTGACCCCCTTCCCCCGAGCTCTTGCCAAGATGTGCAAGTATACACACTTACCTCCCTATGTGTCTAGGGGCAGTCAAATCGATGACCAAGTCCCATGCACTGACTCCTCCCAGTCCAACAAGCTGGCATCCATCCTTAGAATCTTCAAAAAGACAGGAAGAAAGGACTACCCCGCTTCCAGAGCCACAAAGCCAGGACACCCCAGCCCTCTGTGCCAAATGAATCAGTCTGTCCAGTGAAGACAGAATATTGTGTTGCTGGGGTCTGGAGTGAAACTGGGCAAATAGGACTGCTGCAAAGGAGCCTACCTGTGGCCAGCTCTGGACCCGGAAAGCACTCTGTAGTTTACTTGTTACCAGAACAGAGCATGGAATGCACCTTGCGTGGAAGCCAGTACCCAAAGATCACTTCCAAGGCTAGCCCAGCAAAATCCAGTCCATCGTGGTTTGGACACAGCATGCCTGATAGCTGCAATCAAAGAGACCATCTCCAGGCATGATTATTATTATTACATAGAATTTATATAGCGCCAACAGTTTTATCTTTATTGAAGAAAAATGGTGCTAGTAAAAGTTTATTTACCAGTATCCAATTCTTTTCGAGGTGGCAGTACAACCCAAAAGGTGAATGGATTCCTGTGTCCCTCAATGATTGAGAAAGAAACTTTATGATTTTGAGTTTTGGATAGAGTTGGGAAGGATTGGAGCTACCGTTAGGTTTTATTGGTATAGGCAGACGATATAAAGGTGACAGGTGTTCTAGCATTACCCCAGTAAGCTTAATATTAAATATTATGAAACAAAGGATGAGTATGGCAGTGCTGCAGACTTAAAATGAGGTTTGCAATGGCAGCTTCTGTCTTTTCATCCTAACGGGTTGTCTTTAAAGATGTAGAATCCTGAAGTTCGACCACTGTGCATTCCCTTGGCCCATTAAAAGGGGAACCCTGCTACAAGACCGATAAGTGATGCCTCTGTCTTGTAGCAGGGTTTCCTAGCTGCACATCAATGAGCTTATTCATCCACTGACATCTTGTATATCAAGACCACCACTGGTAAGATCCCCTGCCAAGTTCCCAGCTCTGCTTCTCCTTCTGGAAAACGAGTCTCACTACTGCTGCTTTAATCTCTGAAATACAGCCATGAAAGTGATACCCACGATAGGTGAATCAGCTCAACACCATTCCCAGCTGAAAGCAGGGCTGTGCTTTCCCCATGTGTGATAAAGCAACCGGTTCTCTTTAAAGCTCCCTCCCCTATGCTCACCTTTTCTTCACCCATCTACTGGGAGCTATGAAGGAGCATGTGACTGGTGCTTCGCGATTGTCCCAGTGGTGTCACATGGCGAGAAGTGCCCTCAATTCCGACTGGAACCACTCATCTTACACAGGGATAATCTTTTCCATTATGAGCGGCTGAACGGAGCAATGGCGGAGTGAAGAAAAGATGAGCTTGTGCAGCTGGGGAGGGGGCACTAAAGAGAACCTGTTGCTTTGCCCTACATGGAGGGAGCCAGACCTTTAAATTGACTTCAAGGGCAGAAACTCTGTCTGGTTCTACAAAAACCCAAATGAATGAAGGAAGTGACTTATAGGTCAGGAGAAAGAATAACCAGGCTGATTAAAGACCCCGATCCATAAAGAGCTCCCGCTGACCCCGATTACAAGTCCGGCTACTCTACTGACAGGGAGAAGAGAATGGATCTGGGCTATTGTTCAGATATGTGAAATATTCGGACAGGATCGCAGCCAATCACGGCATGTCCTGCCCCCGCTACATACATCTGTCAGGAATGAATGTCCTGTGCCAGATAACTGTATCAGACCGAAAGACAAAACACAAGGGGGAAGTAGTATAAAAATCATTGAGTTTTAATGATCATCACTCCTCTAAAGAACATAATCCAGGTACTGCACGCTCACGCACCGTTGTCAAACACAAATCAAAACATTTTCTCCCAACACGTCACACCCCCATCCCCTCCCCCCCGCCCCCCATCTTGGACCCTTGGTGTGTGGAAATGGAACTGCATGGGGACAGTCATGCAGTATGATCACTGCCTGGAAGAAGAGGCTTTCCAAACCAATTCCACTCATGTCCGATTCTAACACTTGGAATCTAAATGTCTCCTTAAAAGAGAACTATGGGGTAAGTGTTTTCCCCATAGTTCTGTTTAGGGTCACGGGAGGACATATACTAGCATCCTCCCGTGACCCTAAGCACAGTATATCGCGAGCTACAGCTCGCTGTATCCGGAGACCGCCAGCCGGGACAGATCCCGACATTACTGTTGAGATCCACCCAGCTGCGTGAGTGACAGCGGGCTCTGCCTACCTAGAGGCAGAGCCAGCTGTGCCCGACCCCTCCCTGTCCATTCCTCCAGTCAGCGCTGGAGGATCGGAGCGGGAATCCCTGCAGGGAGCTGTGAGTGACAGTCACCGCTCTCTGCAGGGAGACGATTGAGAAGTGAGCGAGCGCCGGTATGCGTTCGCTCACTTCCCGATCTATTGAGCCAACATGTGACAGATTCATTGCCACACGTCGGCTCGAACTATGAGAATGAGTCATTTTCACTCACCTCGTAGTTCTCCTTTAAATAGAACTCGCATATAATAAGCGACGTAGCTGGCAGTCTTCTGAAAATGCTAGTTTGCACGGCATGGCGGCCTGAGCAGCTGGAGGCTCCCTTTTGCTCTTCCACCAATCCGTTCGGTCATGGCGAACGAAGAGAGGACGCCATGTAACTTACACGGGCCTCATAACCCTCTCTCCGACCCCATAAGGTGGTAACAGTGGGTGCATGAGCAGCCAATCACAAAACACCAAGGCTGTCACATGAGAGGAAGAGAGCTCATCCATATACCTTGAAGAACTGGGGATTTCTTGTTCCATAGGACGCGACATCAAGGAACTAGTATTTCCAGAAAATAAAAGCCAGCAGGGGGGCCTCCAGGATTCCTTCATCAAGGTTGCCTTTTGAAGGACCTTATTCATCAACATACATCAAATCCCCAGTTAGACTTACCAGTAACGGTGTTTCTAGGAATCTTCCAGGACAGCAACCTGAAGCTTGCTGTCCTGGAAGATGATTGGGGAAACCCCCAGTTAGACTTACCGGTAAATGGTGTTTAAGAATCTTCAAGGATAGCAAGCCTACTTCAGGTTGCTGTCCTGGAAGATGATTGGGGAAATGAACACCTACGTGTATTTTCAGTTAGCAGATATTTTAAGTTATTATTATAATTGTTCCCTACAAGTAATGTGTTTTATGCAACTTCCACTCCCCCCCCCATACTTCCTGTACTAGACTTCCATTCTGGCGTTACATACATTGGATTTGTAGATTCTCTTTCTAATGGTTGTCTTTATTCCACCACAATATCACAACCTTGTTTTTAAGTCAGTCAGTCCCGACTGGTAGACTTGCATTAAACACAGAGGAGCAGTATGGCACCAACCATTGTGCAGCACTACTACACCTGCATATGTAATGAAATATGGCTGCCCTCATGTACATAGAGAATTACAAACACTATATAAACACAAGCTTTTGACATATCAATTAATCATTTCCTTCTATGTGTAGCATGTCAATTATAATAATGGGAGCAGCCATGCTTCCTCAGTACAGGCTTTGCTGTCCACTATGTATTGATGTACAGCAGGGGTGGGCAACTCTGACCCTCCAGCTGTGCTTTAACTACAGATCCCAACATGACTCTGGGAGTCATGTCTAAGTGTCAGTCTTGCAAAGCCTCATGGGGCTTGTAGTTCTGCAACAGCTGAAGGGCCGGGGTTGCCCCTTCCCTGATGTACAGCGATTGTGCTTTGTTGTTCCTTTCTTGCTATACAAGTCTAACAATGACTGCAAACGACAAATGCCATGTGGCTTACCCTTTTATCTCAGCAGTTGTTCGACTGCACAGCTAAATACATTCCTGAGGAGACAGCCATTAAAAAAAGAATCTACATATTGGAGTGGCGCCCTGCATGTGAAAGTCAATACAATACAATTTCCTTTGTAATAACTTGTGTCGCCCTCAGCCGCCAATCAGATTCCAGCCTTCTGACACAATGAATGAGTGGAAAAGGAAGTAGGAGCTCTTGCTGTAAGCCTGTGGTCATTCCTTTAGGTAGAAGTGCATTTTGTCGTGGATGGTTTTGCGGTCGGGGTTCAGTCTCTTCAGAATCTGGGCCAACACGTTCACCGTCTGCTCGCTGCTCAGTCCAGTCTTCTTGGTCTGGAACTTCTTCAGCAAGTCTTTGGTCGTCATCGGCTTGCGGGTCAAGTACCTCCGGACGGCCTCTTCCGTCAGCTGGATGTCCCTAGAGAAGGAAGATGAAAAAGGTTTAAAGCAGAACTCCAGCCTCACCCATTTCTCACCATCTGGTGCTCAGTGGAAATCTGCTGCTCTTTCATCTTCAGCCCTCTCCCCACTGAGTGCCTCAATTTTTTTATAAAAGGGAACTGCAGCAGACAAACTTCCGGTCTGTGTGACACCAAGCTTTTCACAAGTCCCTAGGGCTGTCAGATGCCCCCCCGGGCAGCACACAACTTCCAAAGAGCCAATTTCACCTGGATGAGAATGGGTTAGCAGCAGAACCCACCTCCTCCCCGTGACCACTGAATCATGGGGCTCAGGAATTCTTCTGCAGCAGACAAACCTCCTGTCTGTGTGACACCAAGCTTTTCACAAGTCTCTAGGGCTGTCAGATGCCCCCCCGGGCTTTAGGCTGGGTTCACACCTGAGCGTTTTTTTTATGCTCGTTTTTTCGTTCAGTGAAACACGCATTTAACTGGCGGTATGATTATTATTATTTTTTTTCCCTTTATTTTCTCTATTTTTTACAATTTTTTTTAGTTTCACTTTTTAATTTCCCACCGGCTCCATCCCCCTGTGACGCGGCCGCTCGCAAGGGACGGAACCCGGAAGTCGGCAACCGCCAAAGACACAGCGGGGATCGTGGACAAGGTAAGACCTGTACGCTGTATTCCCGAGTGTGGCTCGGGGTTACGGCTTTGTTAACCCCGATCCACACTCGGGAATACCAATGTCAATGCGCGGCAAAACGCCCCAAAGAAGCTCCTGTACATCTTTGGGCGTTCCTACGCGCTGCAAAACGCCCGGGTGGGAACCATGCCCATAGGCAATCATTGGTTTTCACATGTTGAGCGTTTTACAGCGCGGTGGAACGCGCTGTAAAACGCCCAGGTGTGAACCAGGCCTTAGGGAGAGTCAATCATAGCTGCTGAGTCTTGTGTGTGCACACAACTTCCAAACAGCCAGTTTCATCTGGATTAGAAAGGGTTAGCAGCAGAGCCCACCTCCTCCCTATGCCCACTGAATCATGGGACTCAGGAACTCCTCTGCAGCAGTTGTTCAGACTAGTGTTTTAGGTTGTGCAGTGTAACCTGGACGGCAAACACATGTAACACATATCTAGTTTGTCATCCTCTGTGGTTCACATGATGTCTGCAAAAATGTCAATCACTGTTACAAGGAGCATAACTACAGTGATGCACTGGCTCCATCTGATTTCTTCTACCAGCCAGTGCACAGCAGGATGAAAAAGCAGCATGGATGGTCATGTGATCCCTTCCTTAGTCTTAAGACAGATAACCTGTTAAAATAAGGGCATGAATTTGCACAGTAGAAGGCATGGAGTGGGTGGGGGGTTGTGTTGAAATGTATTAATATTGCATACCAGGCCTTCATAACCATGTCCCAGCACTCTCTATGGTTTCCATTCTCCTACATATTATTTTCCCAAACATGTTACAATGTAACTGTACAATCTCCTTTAGATCTACCAACAACTATGCAGTACAAAGGCCTAAGAGACTGGCTACAAATTGAACGGATTGTTGGGTAGTCCTTCACGTCACATAGTTCTGGTTGTACAGAACCGGAATGTGTATGGCTGCCTTTACATGCCATCTCGTCATGATCATATATCTCGTGTGCTACCAATACTCCTATGAATACAGTGGGGTATACACCGTTCTATTTTCTTTCATTCAACCTGCAGGCTGAATGAAAAAATGAATAAACAGACTTCTCCATCAACACTTGTGAGTGATGGATGAATCCCCCCGCTGTCTGCTTTACATTCTGACAGCAACCGGTGACCGCCGTCAGAATACAACTTATTGGCTTCTAGCTCCGCTTGGCTGAGAATTTTCCAGCCAGCTCCTTTGGGCCGCCGATCGAGGGAGGCCAGGTGGAAGGGTGCTGACAGTGGCACCCTTGGCACAAATTTCAGGTTCATCAGTATCTGCTGAAATTCGAACCGCGTGTGCCCAACTTAAGCGGCTGTGTGCGTGTAATATGTTAAGTCTCTGCTTATTTCCCGTGTTAACTTTATGGATCAATAAAGAAGCCAATTGTGGAATAGGTCGGTGTGCCGCTATCCAGTTTTCTGGAACAACACTCCTCCTCGTGGTTGATTGTGACGCTGCACAATGTGCACCTTCCATGAGGAAATCAGAACAAGTATTACATGCCAGACTGTGCGAAGCCCAAATAACACATCTTGTTCAATGAATGTCTATTGCCTGTTTCCAGCAACGACTGGTGACGCGGGAATGTACTCCTCCGGGTCAGTATATACATTTTGACTTGCACTGTATATTTTTCATATTCCATTCGCTGTCATGGAGAGCAATGGTGTTAAAGGTCCACAGTAAGGGCTCATGTCCATCCGTTTCAATTGAGCAGTACCCATGGCAGTTCAGAGGCTGCGTTTGACCAGCTTTGTGTCGCATTTCTTTGGATGCAGCATATCCCATTGAGGTGAGTGTGCACTGCAGGCAAAGCAACCTTTGCTTGTCAAACACAGTGTTTAAAAGTGCACCCGCTGACATGAGCCTCAAGTCAGAATTGCTGTGGTGCAGTGCCAGACGGGGAGCACAGCATGGAGCAAATGACTATGGCTGGCTACATGTACATATATTATTAAAAACGATACAGAACACGTGGCTTTTAAAACATTACCTGGTAAGATTTCCGTTAAGCTGATCACATTTGTACCTAAAAATGGCGAATGATCCCCTTTAAAAAAAAATTATAAAATGGCGCCCATGAAGACATGTAAAAACCTAACACAAAATTCTGAGGATTCTCGCGTGACAATGTCAGATATGAATTGTGTTATCGCTTACCCGCTGCACGGTGTGGATTTCCCTGACTGCGGTTGTGGGGTCGATTTTCCAGACGTGCTCGGCGGCCCAGACTCCATTTTTAAGCGTTTTGCGGCTGGCGTATGAGGAAGGGCGCCGCGTTTACCTGACAAACAGAAAAACGAGAGGGTGTTAGACAGGCGGAGGAGACAACTGAAGACTCGGGCTGCTGATCACCAGTTGCTGCACACACCTTGCTCCAGTTTGCTGGCTGCAGCTTTGAGAGTGTTGGAAGTGTTGGCGGAATCTGGAGTCGGGGTACCGGGCCGACTGTTGCCGCGGGAGCTGCTGTTGGAGCCCCCCTTTTTATCTTTCTTCGGGGGAGTTTTCTTTTTCTAGAAAAGATGAGAAGTCATGTCACAGCTTCAAGATAGAAATACAAGAGCAGGTCCTCGTTAATGAGCGATACCTGCATGAAAAGAGCCGAGGATGATTCTTTGTCAATATCGCTGTCGTCTGTTGTGTCCGATTCTTCGCTGCTGTCTGCCAGGGAGACACAAAGTGTCATTAGAGAGCAACTTAACCCTTCCCGTGTTCCCAAGAGACTCATCCCCAGCCTCACCTCCTCTCTTCCTCTTCTTCTCCTGAGGTGTGGTATTTTTCTTCTCTTCATCTTCTTCCTCCTCCACCTTCTCCTCTTCGCTCTCCTCGCTGCTCTCACTCGCCTCATCAATTCCTAGAGGGCATTAAAGAGAACTTCAGCCAAAACGCACAATCACATTATATATAACTTGTCTCACCCCCGCAATCCTGGTCACCCACTCCTGGAGGGGGGCACCTCGATACCAGTGCAGCTTCCTGTGTCACATCTATACCATGAATTAACTCACTGCACAGGGAATTGTCACAGTGGTAAATCCTCCCTCAACCCTCTCCATCCCATGAGAACACCCCTCCATCCCATGAGAACACCCCTCCATCAGGCCGTGTGTGGACTTTAAAGAGCCCCTGGAAAGGCAAAGTGACAGCGTCTCTTTAAAAATGTGGGGGGGGGGGGGGCCACCAGGAGGTCAGGCCAGTTAAAAACCACCTCAGCCCCACCTATACTCGCCTTCCCAGTGTTCACCTGATGCTACGTCCTTTGCTACAGCCACTGCAAAATACCTGGGTATGAGGGAGCATGTGACCTCCTCCCATGATGCAGTGCTCAGGCTTCAATGGCTAATCTGCAGATACGAACGCGGTCACATAGTGGAAGGGGCAAGTTCATGAGTTCTGTGTAAACTCCAGCATGGAACTTAGAGTTCAGACTCCACAACAAAGAGGTCAAGTATAAGTGGGTCAGGGGTGAGCTTTAAAGAGCCCCTAGGTAAAACGACAGAGTCTCTTTAAAAGTGTGAGGGCTCCCTTGGCCATCGCCGTACTGATCATTGCCGGTTTACTCTCTGCCTGAGAAGACAGCACTCTATGAAGTGGACATAGGATGCCATCCCCATGGATTCCCTCTTAAAGCAGCACTTGGGGTAAATAAGGAGTCCGGTGACTACTCACATCTTACCATTAAGCATTCCAATCTAAAATGTTTGCTATATACTGTATGCCCAATGATCACCCGATCATTAACTTGAACGGGTGACAGCGGTCGCTTTTAAATGGCATATTCGGGATTCCTGCCGCAGGAATCCCAACACGCGCATTCACTTTAGGTGCGACTGTGGCCTTAGGCATCATAATTGCTAGAGACCCTCAAGCTTTTATTACTCAAAATATACCCCACATTATGCTTCTGTACGGCACAAGTGCAAAGCCTGGGCTGCGTTACTCTAGAACAGGTTGCATCATTCTGGTCAAAATTATCATCCTGCCAAAAATTCTGTACATGGTCCACCAATCCCCCAAGCCATCTTTTACAAATGGGAAGGGGGTGGTGATGTCACCGCCCCCTCATCCAATAAGAGACGTCTTGTAGTTAATGACAGTGAACTTACTGTATTAGGGGCAGGATTCCCTGATTAGAATAAACATGGCGGATTCCTCTTTTACCTTTAGGCCCATCCTCCTCCTTAGTGACTTTGGGTTTACCAGGAAGTTCATCATCTGAGCTGCTGTAGAAGGACAAAAGTGAAGGTCAAGTCTCCGTCCTTGAGATACGTTCCATCGATGATATAAATCACTACAAATGGAATTCTCTGATACCTGCTCCGATCGGACATGTAATCCACTTCCTGTCCCTCAAAGTCGCCGTCGTCGCTGTCCTCTATGCCTTCGTCATCAACCTTATTCTTCTTCTTTTTCTTATTTCGTGCAGCTTTTTGAGCCTTTGGCCGACGCTCACCTTAAATAAAAGACGAAATCACTGAATGACATCACTGCTCAACTATGAATGCCCAAATGGATCAAAAGATCCATAGTTCTAAAGCTACCAAGAAATGCTATATATATATATATATATCCCCATATACAGGTATATCTCCATATACAGGTATATCTCCATATACAGGTATATCTCCATATATATCCCCATATACAGGTATATCTCCATATATATCTCCATATACTGTATATCTCCTGTATATATGCCTGCATACGGTAAGGTCCTGGTATCACACCAAGATGCCCTAGAATAAGCCCTATGGTGACTGCCCCAATGCTCCCAGGTCAGAAGACATATGGATCAAAAGGATCTACAGTTATGTAATATATGTCATGTCCTCCAAATGATCCTTCAGGTTTATTTATAAGTATGAACCAATAAGAGCATCAGTATTAGCTGCTGGGGGCTCCGACCGGTCTGTGTGATGGGTGGGTGTAGCAGAGCCCCAAGTCGGTGCCATATTTACAGCGTGCTCTGGGTCTAAGTGACTCTCCGGCCACGAAGAATAGAATCTGTCTGATGAAGGCATTCGCAATACCCTCATCATTAGGAACTGGGTTCTATCACTGACACCAATTCCGGTGTGGTGCCTCTGCCCACTCCTCCAGCCATTTATAAAGCCACGTGATGATGATGTGGCTGCACTTTATGAATGGCCTAGCAGAAGGAGTGGATCAGAGGTACAATGCTGGAACTGGTGTCTGTAATAAACCCGGGTTTGATGTAGATGGCACCTGGAAGTATGACACCTGCTGAATATTCTGCTGCCATTAAGTGGAGCATAGTAAGTAAAGACATGGACTGTTTGGTGGTGAAAGAAGAGGATCATCTTCTGAATATCCTGGAGCCGGGCTTTAGGGACATGACAAGTTCAGCCGAAGCTCCATGTACCTGCTGCTTCTATCATAGGGGTGGTCTCATTCTCTGTTAGCTCTACATGGCAGCAGGTGCGAGACCCCCTTGGTTAGTTTCACGATGGCTGTGGTCACAGTGCAGTGAACCGTCATCTCCGCTGCCCTCGCTCTCGCTGGAGCTCATCTCCAGATCATCCTCCAGGTCATGGATTTTCAGGTCACTCTTCTTTTTCTTGCTCTTCCCTCCCTTGTCCTGCTTGCCACCTCCTTCCTCATCGTCCTCATCCCCTCCACCTTGGTCCTTCAGGCGGCGTTGCTGCATAATGGTGAAGTGGTTCAGGATTTTGTTTCGCCTAAAAAAAAAAGATGTTGAAGGGAAAGTAAACCTGTAGTAAGGAATTAGTGCTGATGCCACTGCGGGTTTTCTCAGTTGATGACATTAATGCACATTAGGGGAAAGAAGCAGCCAATTTTACCCTTTGGAAAACTATATACAATAATGCTCAACGTTGTCACCCAAGAAAAGATCCAGCATGTGGCCATTTCAGTCCCTTTAGTTTGTCATTCAAGGATGTGTTCGGGCGCCACCATGTGGCCATTGTAGGTGCTGCACCTTCCCCTTATTCAGGGATAACGTGTTCCAGCGCCACCATGTGGCCATTTCAGTTCCTGCGCCTTCCTCTAATTCAGGGATGTTTCATCGCCACCCTGTGGCCATTTTAGGTGCTGTACCTTCCCCCTCATTCAGGGATATTGTGTTCCTGCGCCACCATGTGGCTATTTTAGGTGTTGCACTATTTCCTTAGTTACCAATTACTTGCCAGGTACTAAAACAAAAGTCGAGCTGTTTTTTTGTTGTTTTTTTTAATGGCCTATTTATTTTGTGCTTTAGTTTTGCTTTAACTGCTAGAACCACAAAATTATTTATCACATTGAGTGCAGGTCTGATCAGCACATCCTCCTCTCCCTGCGCTGCTCTGCAGTATGTGCCCAGCGCTGTTATCCACGTCCTAACAATGTGGAGGTGGGAGGATTATTTTTCCCAGAAGAAACCCCAACATATTTTTTTTAAATTTACAGTCACACCTAGGACAGAGGCAGCGCGGGCTCCTTCACACTATACTGGAAGTGGCGCAGCGCTGCGGATATTTTACCAACAAGGCCCTCACCTTTCCCATTCCTGTTCGGCCTCTTCTGCAGTCAGCGTCCGATGCTTGGCCAGGGGTGTGAAGTTGTACCAGTTGGAGACAGGGAACGCTTCGAACGCTCCGTCAGGACACTGGGTGAAGATGAAGTAGGAGGCGTTCTCGGTCACTCCACCTTTTTTAATTCCTTTAAACCTGTGGAGACAACAGACGCACATTGACTGCTGTCCTGACACTAGGCCATGCGTACACCCCGTCATCAGTCTCCCTGCGGTCGACTCACTTGCGTCCGGCCTTGCCGTTAACCCTCAGTAACCAGGGCTGGTCCTCCACCTTGAACTGTTTGAGAATGATGCCGTACTTCTTGCGCCTGGACTCCTCCCTCAGCTTACGATTAAACTCGCTGCCAGCCCCGGTATCAGGCAACTCCTCATCCTGATACATCTTCTTGGCGCTCAGGTCACGCTCCATGCGAGCCTGGATTGTGCAGAAACACAGGTGAGGTGTACATCATAGAGCAGTTCTGGTAATGCCTATGATATGTATCATATCCATTCACCTACAACTAGTAAGATACCATGTCACAGCACCAGACAGATTCTCCTCCTTCCCTGTCCACAGACATATTACTTACCAGGGGAGTGTGCACTATCTGTGAAGACCCCACAGCTAAGGGGAGGACCTCACTTTTAAAGAAAACCTATCGCCATTTCCCTTCCAAAAGACCTGTTATGCCTACCGGTCCCACTACCTGTTCCCCAACCCTCGACTGTTATTATTATGCAGGATTTATACAGCGCCAACAGTTTGCACAGCGCTGTACAATATAAGGAAGGCATTACAGAAGCAATACAAAGCAAGACAAGATGGTAAGGAGAGCCCTGAGAAAACAAGGATGAGTAGTTTTGCGGTTTCTTTGGTGAGGAAGGGGCGTATTTTGGAGATGTTAAGAAGGTGAAGGCGGCAGGATGTGTATAGGGATTGGATGTGGGGAAGAAAGGTGAGGTCCGAGTCCAGGATGACACCTAGGACCTTGGCATGAGGGGAGGGATGGATAGTTGTGTTATCAACCTCAATGGAAAAGTTGGGGGAAGGTGCACGGGGGGGGAATATCATGAGCTCAGTTTGTGAAAAGTTGAGTTTTAAGAAGTGTTGTGACATCCAGACGGATATGTCAGATAGTAGATCAGTGACACGAGAGGACACAGGGTGAGCTGTGGAGTAGAAAGATAGATTTGAGTGTCATCGGCATAGGGATGGTATTGGAAGCCATGTGAGGTGATCTACTGACCAAGGAAGGAGGTGTAGATAGAGAAGGGGTCCAAGGACTGAGCCTTGGGGGACCCCTACAGAGAGAGGGAGAGAAGAAGACTGTTCAAGACATACAGACATGGAATTGATGGCGGATATAAGTGCAGTCGCTTTAAAAGTGAACCTGTCAGCCATTTGTAACTTTAAAAAGTACAAAGGGTCAATTTACTAAGATAATGCAATTCAGTGTTCATTACCGACGTCAGTCCCCTCTCCCAATATACGTAAAACATCTCTTATATTCGTTCATATTCATTCCCACAAGTACAGGTGTCAGCTCTGATATAAGAGATATCTCTAGAACGATTGTTACTACATCTATAGAACTATCAATAGATATCTCTGGCAGAGAGCACAGAGGTTGGTCAGCTCACAGGACCTCTGGCAGGATCAATGGGGATGATTAGAGATCGTGCTATATGGACAGAACTGCTTTGGATGGTATAATTACGCGTCTAAATGAAGGTAATAAGAGAAGCTCATTGTTGGGGTTCACATACACCTTGAAGGGTCCTGTGATACTCTGACTAGGAGGAGGAGGAGGAGGAGGAGAGGTGGTCGCATATGAGGAAGACATCACAGACATGTACCTGGTTCCATGTAGAGAAGTCCACCTTATCCGCAGCATTGAAGGCCATGACATTGTACCTCTTGCTGGGGTTCCTGTGAAGGAGAGGGGGACACATGAAATGAACTCTGAACACATTATATGAAACAATAAACTGAGAGCAGACCGGATCCCCTTATTGTAGAAGACGTGTTATGTCTCTCCTGCAATAAAACAAACCTCCGTGCCTGTGCACAGTCTTCTCTGGGGTGGGGGTGGGGGACAGGGACGGGGAGGGGTCCAGATGGCACCACGTTCCATCCCAAATATCGGTGTAACATGGAATATGGTAGTGAAGGTGGAACTACGTGTGATCCAGACACTTTACGGCCAGCCCCAACCCCATTGTTCCAGGAGGACGTACACATATGTCTTCCTAGAGTCTCCAAGCCTGCAAGATGGAGCACATCGGCTTTAGGCACAGAGCTGATCTGACCTCCTCTGTGCCTTGTGATCGCTGTGATTGGTCATCACAAAAATCAAATGGCAATGTTTACATTGCCAAGCTCTCATCTCCATCCTCCCACCATATGTGACCAGTACAGTAACCCCCTCATCTCCATCCTCCCCCCATATGTGACCTGTACATAAACCCCCTCATCTCCATCCTCCCCCCATATGTGACCTGTACATAAACCCCCTCATCTCCATCCTCCCCCCATATGTGACCTGTACATAAACCCCCTCATCTCCATCCTCCCCCCATATGTGACCTGTACATAAACCCCCTCATCTCCATCCTCCCCCCATATGTGACCTGTACATAAACCCCCTCATCTCCATCCTCCCCCCATATGTGACCTGTACATAAACCCCCTCATCTCCATCCTCCCCCCATATGTGACCTGTACATAAACCCCCTCATCTCCATCCTCCCCCCATATGTGACCTGTACATAAACCCCCTCATCTCCATCCTCCCCCCATATGTGACCTGTACATAAACCCCCTCATCTCCATCCTCCCCCCATATGTGACCTGTACATAAACCCCCTCATCTCCATCCTCCCCCCATATGTGACCTGTACATAAACCCCCTCATCTCCATCCTCCCCCCATATGTGACCTGTACATAAACCCCCTCATCTCCATCCTCCCCCCATATGTGACCTGTACATAAACCCCCTCATCTCCATCCTCCCCCCATATGTGACCTGTACATAAACCCCCTCATCTCCATCCTCCCCCCATATGTGACCTGTACATAAACCCCCTCATCTCCATCCTCCCCCCATATGTGACCTGTACATAAACCCCCTCATCTCCATCCTCCCCCCATATGTGACCTGTACATAAACCCCCTCATCTCCATCCTCCCCCCATATGTGACCTGTACATAAACCCCCTCATCTCCATCCTCCCCCCATATGTGACCTGTACATAAACCCCCTCATCTCCATCCTCCCCCCATATGTGACCTGTACATAAACCCCCTCATCTCCATCCTCCCCCCATATGTGACCTGTACATAAACCCCCTCATCTCCATCCTCCCCCCATATGTGACCTGTACATAAACCCCCTCATCTCCATCCTCCCCCCATATGTGACCTGTACATAAACCCCCTCATCTCCATCCTCCCCCCATATGTGACCTGTACATAAACCCCCTCATCTCCATCCTCCCCCCATATGTGACCTGTACATAAACCCCCTCATCTCCATCCTCCCCCCATATGTGACCTGTACATAAACCCCCTCATCTCCATCCTCCCCCCATATGTGACCTGTACATAAACCCCCTCATCTCCATCCTCCCCCCATATGTGACCTGTACATAAACCCCCTCATCTCCATCCTCCCCCCATATGTGACCTGTACATAAACCCCCTCATCTCCATCCTCCCCCCATATGTGACCTGTACATAAACCCCCTCATCTCCATCCTCCCCCCATATGTGACCTGTACATAAACCCCCTCATCTCCATCCTCCCCCCATATGTGACCTGTACATAAACCCCCTCATCTCCATCCTCCCCCCATATGTGACCTGTACATAAACCCCCTCATCTCCATCCTCCCCCCATATGTGACCTGTACATAAACCCCCTCATCTCCATCCTCCCACCATATGTGACCAGTACAGTAACCCCCATTAGCGGTCATTTAATACCACCAATAGAAAGCTCCATCTGCCTGAAAACAAAATTAATTTGGACACCGTGTCACGAAACAGAGTCATTGTCAGACTATCACAGCACTGAAAACTGACCAATGGGCTAATGAAGGGGGTTTAACACGCCGGCGCTGAAGGGGTTAAGGAATTCTGCCGTGAAGTTGAAGCGCTCATGTGAGAAATGTCTGATGGAAGCAGCTGCTCCTGGCCGCCATGCTAGTTCTGGGGAAATGACATTGAGCGAGTTCCTGAGGACTGGAGATATGAAGCCAGATCTGGATGGACAGTCGCTGCCTCGCTGTACTGGTTCTTACCTGGGAACGCGGACGACATACTCCGTGACAGACTGACCGCTTCCCCCCTGCAAGACAAAGACCAAGTGAGAACACGGACCAACATGGACACAAGGAGCATATCCACCCCAGAGAAGAACGGTTCCTGAAGACACGAGTGCTACCAGTGCAGTGCGGGAGAAGGAGCAGAACAAGCATGCAGATCAGCAATGTCAGTAGCCAGTAATGTGCGTTCTTGTTGTAGGGAAAAAGTATTGAAGTCAGGGGATCAGCATGACAGTCTGCCCACCAGCATTTCCAGTGGGAGAGGTCAGCAATGGCAGACTCGGGAGCATCTCCTCTGACAGATTTCCTTTAAAGGGCAAATGGACTCAATTGCATGAAGAGAGGATCATCATGAGCCCACAGAACACAAGCGAAATGGGACCCTAAAGGCCCAACTGAACCCTCAGGCGCCCAAAACCCAAGTCATAGGATTGCATCTGCTTCTGTGGATCTTGCGCATGGTCCTTTCAACCCACCCGGCTTCCCACCAGCAGCATCGTACCAACCACAGGATACTTACCAGGGACGTCATCGTTGGAACACGAGATCACCTGACTCCGCCCCTGAAATAAAGAGAAAACAATTATAGCCATAGAGATGAATGAGGGAAGGACACAGAGAAGCAGCACAAAGGGGAGATGAGGCCGGGGTGTGGAGGGCACAAGGGTGGAGGTCTTGGGGGACATACAAGAGGGGTCAGAACATCCAACTGTGACTTAGGAGGAGAAAGAATACAAATACTCACAGCGATGACCGGACTAAAAAGACTCCACGCACTATAACACATCCAAACATATTATAACCCAACATCAAAAATGGCCAAATATTTTCCCCCCAATTTCTTTTTTAAGTTAGTCTGTTGCGGCCTTTTTACAACAATCACCATGGCGACCAATTCTAATGGCTTTGTACTGATCGGCTCCGGACATGTTGCAGTAGTTGGAGATTAGTTATTTGGGGACTTAGGAAGAGGTGGAACTGGGTGTTAATGGTGACACAAGCACTGTGAAGGGAGCTCCAAGGTGCTTTCGCCTTAGGAGCCCGCGGGGAAGATCTTGGAGTCACAGAGGGGATAACTGGGACACGCGGGGGTAATGGGCGGTCCTGGAGTCTGTGGATGGGAACGCCTGATAACACGGCCGGTCTTCCGATCACAACATTATAAATAAACAGAAGACACTAACAGTATAAGAATCCATAATGAGCCGTAACCCGCGGCAACCACCTCCAATGACTGATTGCAATGTCCTATCAGACAAGCCAGAGAGGTGAACGTCACCAGGGAGATAGAAAATAACAATGGCTGCACAGCAATGATCACTGAGGACGGGTAGGGATGATGGAGGAGGATGAGGATATCAGTGAGGACAGGCAGGGACGATGGAGGATGAGGATATCAGTGAGGACAGGCAGGGACAATGAAGGATGTTAGTGATCAGCGAGGACAGGCAGGGACGATGGAGGATGTTAGTGATCAGCGAGGACAGGCAGGGACGATGGAGGATGTTAGTGATCAGTGAGGACAGGCAGGGACGATGGAGGATGTTAGTGATCAGTAAGGACAGGCAGGGACGATGGAGGATGTCAGTGAGGACAGGCAGGGATGATGGGAGGATGCTAGTGATCAGTGAGGACAGACAGGGACAATGGAGGATGTCAGGCAAGAGGACGGACATACCGATATACACGGAGCTCCTCTCTCTCCCTCTACACGTTACAATCACGAAGCTTTCCGCTTGCAACACATTAACCAGCATCCATGAACTCTAATCCACGTTTCCGGTCTTTCAGCCACTGCTTCCGGGCAAAACCGGAAACCAGTAGAGTCGGCCATATTTACTGATGGCGTATATAGCTCATCGGCCGCCATCTTTGTTATGGGCACGAGAACGTTTCATGACATACCAAAGCCCTAATATAGTAACTATGACCAGGAATATGGAGATGTTTCAGCTCCTCATAATAACCTGAAAAATAAAGAAGCATCTTGTGTCTCCAGTATTCTCTGTGCTGAACACATAGACTAATAGAAATGTGGAAGCTGCTGCAGACTTCCTCCTCTGGAGAGGCTGTATGGCCCACATGTTGGTCCTCTGGGTTCACTTCCCTCTGATCTGCTGACTGCAATGTATGTGGAGTATTCTGATGAAGTGTTTCCCTTCCCTGGCTGCATGAGCAGATCATCCACCTCCACTGCAAACAGGACAGCTTAGTGCAGGACCCCCCCCCCCTGATTATTACCTGTCACATGATCCTCCATACTCAGGAGTGCAGGGCATTGTCCTTGCTGAAAGGAGTGACTGGCGCAGCAGTGTAGAAAAGCAAAGATGGGGGAGCAGGTAGTAGTGGGAATTTGATGATTTGGGTAATACATAGATTTTCTTTGAAGTCATGTGACCCAGACAATGAACTTCCCCCTCTTGGTCTGTTTAATACACCAGTGAATGCCATTTGTTATATCTGATGAGTGCAAAAAATACCCAATTCATCATGTCAGAAATTCAGAGGTGTCCTGCATCCTGTGCGCTCTCAGAGAGTAAGTAGCCCCCCCCCAGTTCTTACCTTGGACTACAGAGTCATCAGCCTTTATGTTGTAGAGATGAGGAGGGCCAGAGTAGATTAGCAAAAGACAACTGGAAGGGCTCAATGTCACCCTGGTGAAGGGACCCTGCGCGGCCCCGAAACGTTGGCTTCTTGATGCATGTGACATATCAATAACAGTGCTTTCCTTTCTGCACATTACAAGTGAGTGCTGGTGACTTCTATCTTTAACTGGGCAGGGCTGACACCACTCAAATTCCCCCCGCCACATTATGATGTCACACGTCCTTCTTCTTGTGGCAGTGGCATAGGAGCATTGTTTACTGCAGTAGTAGAGGAAGCTCAGGTCGCCATCATGACAGCCTGGGCTCTCTGGTAGAAAGAGAACCTGTCAGAACAGCTGTAATTAGAGTAACGGATGCAGCCACTGCGCTGGTTCTGCAGCACAGTACAGCTCTGCAGCCTCGGATACTGTCATGTGCCTGTCACTGCTTCTGTGAGCCAGGCCATGGTGCTGGATGGAAGCTTCGGCCGTGCCTGGTAATGACAACAGGGACAGGTCCTCTTTATAGCAGATGTCCAGTGTATTAGGGACCCGAGTCTGTCACTTTACAACCAACATGACAGCTTCTCATTCCTCAGTGATGTCCACAGTCCCTGATAGGCTGCAAACATGCTTCTAAGAGAACCAGTCACAAAACAAACACGTGTGTGAGAAGCCTCAGATGGAAGCTGACGTACTCAAACTCCCAGTTTGTTTTTGTGACTTGTGAAGCTGAAGAAGACACGGTCACAAAACCTGTATTCAACCAACCAGTCGGCTTCTATCTGAGGCTTCTCAAAACAGGTGTTTTGCTTCATGACAGATTCCCTTCAAAGGTGTATCGGTGACAGGTGCACTTGTAAACATTTACAGGGTTATAATACACACACACGTGTTAGACTCTGGATTATATTTATATACATTTATATACAAAGGGGACTCATAGCACTGATGTGCTTAGAATGCTTTTTGGAGAAGAAAGTGGAAGAGGAAGAGAAAGAGGAAATGATAGAGGAAGAGAAAGAGGAAATGATAGAGGAAGAGAAAGAGGAAATGATAGAGGAAGAGAAAGAGGAAATGATAGAGGAAGAGAAAGAGGAAGAGGAAATGAAACAGGAAATGATGGAGAAAGAGAAACAGGAAATGAGAGGAAACGAAAGAGGAAATTACTGTAAAAGAGGAAATGAAACAGGAAATGAGTGTGGAAGAGGAAGCAAAACAGGAAACAAAAGTGACACGGGAAACATTCAGTCACTCAGCAGCCGGAGGTTATCCTGTTGATGGAAATACATTACTGTCGCCACAATGAAAGTAAAATGTTGAAATGGAAGTTGCCGTCTACAAGAGATTAAACTGCAACTGAAGCCATCATATTTTTTTTATAGATTTCGGATGGAGTGGAGAAGGATTGGACCCCCTGTCAGGTTTGCATTGCTGTCTGTGTCCCCATTAGGGAATGTCACCCTCTCTATGTGTCCTGGTGACCGTTATCACTGAAAGTAAAAGAAGATCCCACATTTTGGGTTGTCACCAGAACAGGAATAGATGGGAAATCTTCCAATGGGGACCCTAGTTCTGCTGACCAACATGGATTTCCCTCACTTTAGAGGTATTTCCTCCCACTTCCTGTTGTGGCTATCAAACAGGAAGTAAAGGGAAATCTCCTCTGTAAGACACAGATGGCAAAAAAGCTGACAGGGGTTATAACCCCCCGTCTTTATCTATACTCTATCCAAAACTAATAAAAAAAAAAAAAAAAAGTTTGGGCTTCCGTTCTACTTTTGGCGGGAGGTATGTGCAGTGACTGCAGCTTATGACTCGGACTCAGAGCTGGAATCAGAGTAATCAGGTACAAGGCAGGAGGAAGCAGCCGGCTGTTTGGGGGGGGTGTCCTCAGGGGAGGTGTCGGTGTTACTGACAGTCTGTAGAGCGGCGCTCTTGCTCTCCGGCCGTATCAGTTCACTGCTCTCCCGCCGCTTCCCATCTGTCTCCTCTGCCGTCTCCTGTCCACTTCCAGGTGGGCTCTTCTCCTTATCGCTCCCGTCCTTCGCTTCCCTCCGTACAACAACGAGCTTTAACGCAGGCGCCACGGGGCTGGATGGAGGTTTAGGTCGGATCCGGAGATTCTTTAAGGAGTTGTTCGTTGTCTGGATCTTCCCGTCGCTTCCGCGAGAGAACCAAGGGCGGCTGGAAATCTCAGAGCGCTTCTTCTGCTGACGCTCATCATATGCTGTGAGGTGAAGGAATATTACAATGAGTAACCAATAACCTCCATCTTATATCTGGCCACACCAACCACTTCAATACAGCAACACAGGAGGCTTTCGACTTAGAGGCCATCAGCCTCCAACCTACTTCAGTCAGTGCGCCTCACACTCAGGATCACCTTCTTTCCCAGGCATAGCGGCCCGGGATTGACAGCTCTAAACCAGGAAGTGCTCAGAGCTGAGCGCTTCCATGTTTATATTCCTCCGTGGAGATCAGCAAATGGATGTTTACTGATCTGCTGCTACACTCCCTCCTGATACATGCCATGGGGGTCCCAGGCAGCCAGGAGGCACAGGTGAGCCCACCTTACAAGGCGGGGGAGGGGAGGCAGCACCTTCCTTAGCACGTAGAAGTAATCAGACGGCTTCACAATCACCCAAATCACTTCTACAAGAATGTTGGCAGGCGGGAGAAAAAAAAAAAATTGTACGCAAACTCCCGGCTACTAGAGTCCTCCAATGATCAGGTTGTTGATCAGTCCCACAGAACGATCAGATTGGGTGGTATATGAATGCCCCTCCCCCTTTGCTTACACTCCAGGCTGTGGTACTTTAGTAATGATGCAATCCTCTTATCCTCCTCCGTCTCTGGAAGGAGCTTCAGATCTAAGGACGTCTTCTTCAGGAGCGCCTGATCCTTCTGTTCCTCCTCTCGGATCTGCTTTTTCTCCTCCTGTGTCGGGAAAAGTATAAACTCAAGATAAAGAAAGGAAGGCAGACACAATCCTAGGACGGGGTCCGAGTTCAATCCCTGTGAAGGTCACATGATCATCATTCTTTATTTCTGCTATTATAACAAGCCTCAGAGCAGCCAAAAGCTGAAATCAGTCTTGCAGTAGGAGGTGCTCTGTAGGCTGGTCGGTCACAAGTGGAATACATTATAAGATTTACAGAACACAAAGAGGCTGCGTCACCGGTATGGAGGAGGCAGGTCGGAGGCACAGAGTCTACAGTAGTGGTTGTCAACTTACAATGTGAAAGGGACCTCCACTGCAGTCCCTGACAGCTCCGAAGGTCCACACATAATATTCAGTATATGACAGAAGACGATCAGCGACTGCAGACATACTAGAGGACGTGATCGGGGACTGCAGACATACAAGAGGACACGATCGGGGACTGCAGCCATACTAGAGGACAGGATCGGGGACTGCAGACATACTAGAGGACACGATCGGGGACTGCAGACATACTAGAGGACACGATCGGGGACTGCAGACATACTAGAGGACACGATCGGGGACTGCAGACATACTAGAGGACACGATCGGGGACTGCAGACATACTAGAGGACACGATCGGGGACTGCAGACATACTAGAGGACACGATCGGGGACTGCAGACATACTAGAGGACACGATCGGGGACTGCAGACATACTAGAGGACACGATCGGGGACTGCAGACATACTAGAGGACACGATCGGGGACTGCAGACATACTAGAGGACACGATCGGGGACTGCAGACATACTAGAGGACACGATCGGGGACTGCAGACATACTAGAGGACACGATCGGGGACTGCAGACATACTAGAGGACACGATCGGGGACTGCAGACATACTAGAGGACACGATCGGGGACTGCAGACATACTAGAGGACACGATCGGGGACTGCAGACATACTAGAGGACACGATCGGGGACTGCAGACATACTAGAGGACACGATCGGGGACTGCAGACATACTAGAGGACACGATCGGGGACTGCAGACATACTAGAGGACACGATCGGGGACTGCAGACATACTAGAGGACACGATCGGGGACTGCAGACATACTAGAGGACACGATCGGGGACTGCAGACATACTAGAGGACACGATCGGGGACTGCAGACATACTAGAGGACACGATCGGGGACTGCAGACATACTAGAGGACACGATCGGGGACTGCAGACATACTAGAGGACACGATCGGGGACTGCAGACATACTAGAGGACACGATCGGGGACTGCAGACATACTAGAGGACACGATCGGGGACTGCAGACATACTAGAGGACACGATCGGGGACTGCAGACATACTAGAGGACACGATCGGGGACTGCAGACATACTAGAGGACACGATCGGGGACTGCAGACATACTAGAGGACACGATCGGGGACTGCAGACATACTAGAGGACACGATCGGGGACTGCAGACATACTAGAGGACACGATCGGGGACTGCAGACATACTAGAGGACACGATCGGGGACTGCAGACATACTAGAGGACACGATCGGGGACTGCAGACATACTAGAGGACACGATCGGGGACTGCAGACATACTAGAGGACACGATCGGGGACTGCAGACATACTAGAGGACACGATCGGGGACTGCAGACATACTAGAGGACACGATCGGGGACTGCAGACATACTAGAGGACACGATCGGGGACTGCAGACATACTAGAGGACACGATCGGGGACTGCAGACATACTAGAGGACACGATCGGGGACTGCAGACATACTAGAGGACACGATCGGGGACTGCAGACATACTAGAGGACACGATCGGGGACTGCAGACATACTAGAGGACATGATCGGGGCCTGCAGCCATACTAGAGGACAGGATCGGGGACCGCAGACATGCTAGAGGATAGGATCGGGGACCGCAGCCATACTAGAGGACAGGATCGGGGACCGCAGACATACTAGAGGACAGGATCGGGGACCGCAGACATACTAGGGAGGACAGGATCGGGGACTGCAGCCATACTAGAGGACGTGATCGGGGACTGCAGACATACTAGACATACTAGAGGACTTGATCGGGGACCGCAGACATACTAGAGGACAGGATCGGGGACTGCAGCCATACTAGAGGACAGGATCAGGGACTGCAGCCATACTAGAGGACATGATCGGGGACCGCAGACATACTAGAGGACAGGATCGGGGACTGCAGACATACTAGGAGGACAGGATCAGGGACTGCAGGACATGCTAGAGGACAGGATCGGGGACCGCAGACATACTAGGAGGACAGGATCAGGGACTGCAGACATGCTAGAGGACAGGATCGGGGACCGCAGACATACTAGAGGACATGATCGGGGACTGCAGCCATACTAGAGGACAGGATCGGGGACTGCAGACATACTAGAGGACAGGATCGGGGACTGCAGACATGTACAATGGGTGGTGGGATACTGATGACACACTACAGGGGTTAGTCAAAGACTGGGGACATGCTACACGAGACTACCAGAGGTCAATGTCATTATACTCTCTTTACAAACCAATGCTCCTACCACTGAGTGCTGGGGTCCCAGGGGCCACAAGTTGGGCCCCAGAGGTCTACGGAATGGATGGACATTTTTATGTAGATACTTGAGAGGTAAAGCAGGTGAGCTGATCGAGAAAAAACTGCAAGCATGGCTGGTGAAAGGGGCTGCTAACTTCCTGTACATACACCCACATGTGGTGCTGAGCCTCCATGACTGACAGAAATGAAATCCAATGAATGAAAGGGGCGGGCCGGGGACAGTCAGGGCTAGATGATGCTGGACGTCCTCCAGCCAGGAAATGAGGCTGGCACTATCGCAGTGTGCAGTGAAATCAGAGGAAGCCATTTCAGTCCAGGAGAGGAGCCGGTGTTCTATCAAAGATTGTGACTGGGTTGAAATGTGTGACCAGTCACGTGGTCACACATTTTAACGTAATCACTCCCACTTTTTGGGCGGTGAAATATGTGACCAGCAAAATGTGAAGAATTCTAATTCTTTCTCAGCTGTTCCCGGGCAGATCGGCATGGCAGATGGTATGTGCAGGAGAGCCGATCTGCCCGGGAACAGCTGAAATGTCACTTCTATCCGACTTTGTGGAATGTGAGATCGCAGTCACAGAGTCGGATAGAAGTGACATTTCAGGACCGATCAGCTGTTCCGGGACAGATCGGGAAAGGCAAAACAACGGCACACAAGGAGACTCACTCTAAACTTGCTGCGCAGAAGGCTGTTGAGGGCAAAGTCATCCTTCCAGGCGCCCTGTACTTCCTGCAGTTCGGACAGTGTGGGTATGGCCTTCTGCAGCTTCTCTTTATCGGCAGCGCCGTGTTCCAGCCGGTACATAGAGTCCGTCTCCAGTTTCTGCTTCTGTTCATGTTCTGTAAAAGGAAAGGCAATAAGACGATGGAGGGCGATACAAAGGGGGGGGGGTGTCAGCCTTCGTGGAGGCCCCGCACCTCTGCCCATGGCACTGACCTGTTGTAAGGATTTGCTCGTTCTCACTCATGTCCCATCGCTCCTCCTTCCTCTGCGCTCCGCTCACAATGACATAATCACAAGAAGCCGGATCCGTCTGCATCTCAATGTAATTCACACACAAGTGACACTTCATCCTAAACCTGAGAAATAAATAAAGGGGGCACACAGCCATTAGTCCGCAGGAAGGGACCGCACCTAGCGCGAGAGACCGCACCTAGCGCGAGAGACCGAATGTAACGCGAGAGACCGCACCTAGCGCGAGAGACCGAATGTAACGCGAGAGACCGCCCCTAGCGCGAGAGACCGCACCTAGCGCCTGTAACAATGAACACAAAAAATATCACCGGCCCAAAACAACCAAATTCCAGCTGTCACGTCTCTAGCGCAGAATGCATGCTAAAACAGGGGAAGACAACCTCGGCGCTCCAGCTGTGGTGACACTACAAGTCCCATCATGCTTCTGCCTCTGGGAGTCATGCCTGTGGCTGTCCGCGTCTTGCAATGCCTCATGGGGCTTGTAGTACCACCACAGCTGGAGCGCCGGAGTTTGCCCACCCCAGCTCTAAAGTAAAGCTGTGTTTAGGAAATATAGATATATCCCAGGGGTAGGCAACCCCGGCCCGCCAGCTGTTGTGGAACTACAAGTCCCATGATGCACTGCAAGACTGACAGCCACGACTTGCAGAGGCGGGTGCATTAAGGGATTTGTAGTTTCCCCACAGCTGGCTTGTGTACGGAGCCAGAGGCTATGGCAGAAAGCTGGTTACAACTGAAATCTTTAAAGAGACATAATAAGTCAGCAGTGTGTCCTTTAATGTATTAGTTAGTATTTAAAGCAGGGGTGGGCAACTCCAGCTGTTGTGGAACTACAAGTCCCATGAGGCATTGCAAGACTGACAGTTACAGGCATGACTCCCAGAGGCTGAGGCATGTTGGGATTTGTAGTTAAAGCACAGCTGGAGAGTTGCCCACCTCTGCTCTACAGGGAATGCACAGATTAAATATAAGCCGTTACCTGTATATGGGGGTTGTGTAGTAGTTGCCCACTTTCTTCTTCTCTGCATTGTATCGCACACCTGAGACACACGGAACACAGAACAGTCAGGAAGAAATAGAGAATGACAGAGCCATAGAGGAGGGGGAGAGACGAGCACATACCCATTCCTATGTGATTCTTGCAGCCGTCACACCAGATGTTATAAGGCATTTCAAACCTGACAAGATGAGAGGTAAACATGGGTCAGACAAATCAAAACACCTTACCGGGGCCCTTAGAGTGAGAGGTCCCCCCGAGGCCTGACAACTGCTGGTCTGCCAAGTGCCAAATCTCATGCTGATACCACACGTTGTCATCTGAGTGGGACAAATACGCACCAAACACATTCAAATCTGATCGGACAATGCCTCTTCCATTGACCAAAAACTCTGTAGTCCATGGATAGGCAACATCAACATTCCAGCTGTTGAGGAACTACAAGTCCCATGTGGCATTGCAAGACTGACAGTCACAGACATGACTCCCAGAGGCAGAAGCATGATGGGACTTGTAGTTTTACCACAGCAGAGATTGTACAATCAGATTATGACATAACAGTAACACGTAGCAGAGCCCTGAGGGTGAGAGAAGTCTTATCAAGCTGAGCTCTGCATAGGGATGCACCAAAATTTCGGCTGAAATAGCTGTGCATCCCGGCTTTCTCTCCTCCCTGCCGGGCGCTGCTCTGTGTCCCAGCGGGGAGGAGAGAAACTGTCACAGGCGGCCGAGCTATGCGGGAGGAGACCGCTGTGAGCGGCCGGCGTCTCCTCCCCGCACTGCTCAGCCTCCTGTGACAGACTAGGAATGCGGTGTGGGGGCAGAGACAGCTGTCACAGGAGGCGGAGCTTGCCTCTCCGCACTGCTCGCTTAGCCTGTGACAGCCGATCCAAGATGGAAAGCGGGTACAGGCCGTCAGTGATCAGTGATTGTAAATAATTGAGGACAGAGTATGGTTACTGTATCCTTAATTATGAATGTATCTGATCTACATCACCTCCTGTTCATTCATAGTTGTAGTTATAGTAAACATACTCTGTCCTCATGTTATGAATGACCAGGAACACTCAGAGGATTCCTGTTCATTGATAACAGGGGACACAGAAAAAGAGATTGAGGGCTCAGTGTTCGCTGGGGGCTCAGCGTTCTCTGGGGGCTCAGCGTTCTCTGGGGGCTCAGCGTTCGCTGGGGGCTCAGCGTTCGCTGGGGGCTCAGCGTTCGCTGGGGGCTCAGCGTTCGCTGGGGGCTCAGCGTTCTCTGAGGGCTCAGCGTTCTCTGGGGGCTCAGTGTTCGCTGGGGGCTCAGTGTTCTCTGAGGGCTCTGTGTTCTCAATCTCTTCTATTTTAAAAGGGAAATATCAGGGGTCTGTTTAGATCCCCAATATTTCCCAGAAGCTCCTAACAGTAAAAAATAAAAATAAAAGATTTTACAAAATTTGAAAAGGTTATAAAGAAAAAACATTTGCGGTTTCCGCCAGACATTTTTTCTGTTAATTTCGGTGGAACTCTAGTTCTGTATCCGGTGATGTTGTGGTTACTCAGAAGCGGAAGGACGACCGCGTTATCAGCATGGGTTCAGACATATAGACAGGGCAGCAACTATGAGCCTCTCACCTCCTTGATCCAAGTTATCCCCGTATTCTATATAAGGGAGCACACATATATCACTCACAGGTAAGCCTGCAGAATAACAACAATTTAGGTTTATAGTTCAGACTGATCCGCTTTGAAGCTGATGTGTAACGTATGCATAGAATACCTTCCCTCGCAAAGTCTCTTCTGCCCCCCAAAAAGCTCTCCCTCTTTCTTTCCCCGGTTTTTGTGTACACCGTACAGCACGTGCACCGTATAGAGTACACAATATATCTCAAAGATGCCGTGAATGGGCCTGATGTTGGGGAGGATGTAAGTTCTGTGCGCATGCACAGGAGTTGCATCATCAGTGGCCACCCAATGACCGAAGAGAATTCCTACAGGAGGGGACCGAGGACTCCTCGCGCAGCACTGGGAAAGGGCGCACTTGAAAGGAAAGTTACCATAATGTGCACGTACGTGCAGTTATGGCAACAATCGCACACACAGGACACAGCAGTTTACAACATGCAGCCCTGCTGGAATATCTGATCTAACTGGTTTAGAGCTGCAACAACGATTCGATTTAGTCGATTAAAATCGACGATTGAAAACGTTACCAACGTTTTCGATCGTCGATTATTCGGCTATCTATTACCTTGCCTGTTCGCGGCTCCACACTCAAGCCCCGCACGCAGCACACGCCACGCCCACCGAACGCGCACGCCGCGGCGGCCCAGCTCCCGGCTCTCCTCCAATCCCGCCGCTCCTCACATCTAGCCGGGCTGATCACATGACGGGTGCCGGGGATGTGAGCACGACGGCTGTCAGCCGGGGGACGCAGACTATGGCTGGGGATGAGCTGGCATCCAGGCTAAACCTTTCAGCAGAAGACATGGAGGGAATGTTCGGACAGTAAGTGCCCGACCTCCCCAGAGCCTGGGACCCAACACTGTGCACCCCAACCCACCATCATACCCATCCTCTGCACCCCAACCCACCATACAATACAAACCAGTAGTCCCATCACTGGAGCCTTTTTTTTTTTTTAAATCCAATTAATCGAACGTAATAATCGGCTAACTAATCGATTATGAAAATAATCGTTAGCTGCAGCCCTAAACTGGTTACAGCAACCCATCACTCTGCACCAATAGGAATAAGCCCAGAATGTTCCCTATGACACCCGAAAAATGAAAACAAAACTGTGCAGTCTCTTACCTGATGATAAGGATGCCCTGAGACAGCTTCCGGGCCCGTTCCCGCAGGGGGTGACTGTTCCGATAGCGATTGAGGGAGCCATGCTGAGAGCAAATAGAAAGGAAGAGATATCGATTATCTGAGACTTGTAGGAACCTTTATATATTCTGAGTCGGTTCTATACCAAATAAAGTGACCCGTCCACCCAGACCTGTACTACGATACCGTGCTCAGTATACCTCACTGGGCAATAGGAACGGGCAGCAGGTAGGAAGGAAGAGCTTTGCCTTTCAAAACGGCTGGAGATTCGGCCACAGGAAGAAGGATTTGGAGGGTGCAGCAGGTATAGGCGGCTCCAGGTGTCTGAACTTCACAGATGCAGCAGTTTCCACCCGCCCACCAGTGTCTCTAAGACTAGCCATGGGCACAAAAGAACTTTACATCAATGTGATCAGTTTGAATAAATGTGCATATTTAAAGAAGTATTGGGAGCAAAATGTCCTCTTCCCAATAGTTTGAGCTGGCGTGTGACACTGCAGCTGACACACGTTGGCTCTAGAGATCGAGAGCTGAGCAATCACAAACCGCTGTTTGCTCAGCTGATGGCTTCTCCATGCAGAGAGTGGTGACTGTCAGTCAACGCTCCCTGCAGGGATCCCCCTCCAGCACTTATTGAAGGGACAGACAGGTAAGGGGGCGGGTACAGCTGGTCCTGGCTCTAGAGAAGCAGAACCAGCTGTCAATGAGGCAGCGGGTTGGATGCCAACAATATTGTCGGCCTCTTTCGCGGATGCAGTGCGGCTCTATGCTGTCACCACATATGTGAATTGCCATGAGGAGAGGGAGGCGGAGAGGTGACCTTGGCGCCAAGCTCTATGGGACCTGCAGTGCCTACATCCAAGCAAGCACGGAAGCCGAGTGGGAGCTGTACTTCCTCCCCAACATGTGAAAGAACCGTTGTGACAGCTGGAGAATGAAGCCGGCATGACGGAGGTTTCTTTTCTGCCAACGTAACGTATAACTGCTGTGACACTGCTGACTTCCTCGTCCGGCTTACGACTGGTCAACCAGGGGCTGTCTGCAGAGGTCAAAGGCTGCCGATAGATTTATAATAACTTCCTGACCCGAATGGTATCAGATCAGATCATCTTGTGTCTATGGGCAGCCCGGCAGTAGGTGAGAGTCAGACATTGTGGGACACATAACACTATGAGGCTTTATTGACATGTAAACAAACATCAGGTGTTGTGTCAAACGTAAGTCGTACAGTCTGAGGTCATACTTACTTTGGCGGGATCAAAATCTGGAGGGTAATACTTGTTGGTTCCTTTTCTCTCCCCCTAAAAAAGGACGACAAAAAACAGTTTGCGTTTATTATCGGTACGCAGTAGAAGAAATACAAATCCCAGCAAGTTGAGGCTCTACGAGGCCCTACTAGAGAATTGGTGCCCCTTACAGCCCAATCACGCCTTCTGCTTGGCCCACCCTCAGTCTAAGGATTTCCATTCATTGGAGGTCCCGGTCTTTTCTAGAACTACGTCTGCGGACTCTTCCTTTAATCGTCTTACAGATTGGTGACTACAAATTAGTCTGTCACTGTGCCTCACCCTCAGAACAAGGTGAGAGCCCACCCTGTGACCCCCTTATAGTCACCATCGCTGCGCTCCCCCGCGGCTTTTTTACTTGTGTTTCGCTCTAAACATTTCCGCTTTTTGGAAAACCTCAACCAAGCGTCCCTCCCTGCCGTGCTTCCTCGACTTCTGGTTAGTGTGATCTAATGCATCCCCTGCATTCCGCCTGCAACGGAACTCCTGAACTCCCTGCACGCTCCCCATAATGCTTATGAGCCCTACAAGCACAGCACCTGATCACAATTCCTTGCCTGCTGCCCCTAATGCTCATGCCTCTCCTGAGTACAACATCTGATCATGACTTCTTATGCTCTTCCCAAATTGCACATGCCTCCCCCAAATGCAGCACCTGATCATGACTCCTTGCTTGCTGCCCAGAATGCACATGCGTCCCCCAAGACACCTGATCACAACTCCTCCCGCGATACCCCATAACGCGCATGCGCCTCTCCAAGCACAGCAACTGATCATGACTCAATGCACACTGCCTGTAATGCTCATGCATCCCCCAAGCATAGAGGTGGGAAAACTCCAGGTGTGGTGCAACTACAAGTCCCATGAGGCATTGCAAGTCTGACAGCAACAGGCATGACTCCCAGAGCATGATGGGATCTGTAGATTCCCCACAGCTAGAGGGGCTGATTTTGCTTACGGCTACCGCTGCCCAAGCGGAATATGAAGATGCAGTCCTGGCCTGGAGAGTGCACATCAGGGTGGCTACGCCTGGCCTCCATGAAAACCCTACAACACAATGTAGCCACCCTACAGGCTGCCATTAAACACAGAAAACATTCTCAGGTTCATTATAAAGCAAGGAGAGCTCACAGGGAGGGTACCCCACCCCCAATCATGACTGCTCGTACACTATGCTGCTGACTTCTTCAATTCATGGAGACAGGTTCGCTTTATGCCCCCAGCACCCTGTGACTGTGACACCAGAAGTCAGTACAATGCACTCACCATTCCGCCTCAGTCCTCCTACAGCTCCCTCTATGGCCTTCTCACTCCTCCACACCACCAGTGTTGCTGTCTGAACGTCACATAGAGGCCTATCCAAGTTTACTTCCGGGTGGTCAGTGTCCCGGAGCGTAGCCTGTCTGTGTAAGTCAATGACGCTTGGTCTCCGAAAACATGGCCGCCGACGGGATCCAGAGGCGGAGCTAGAGACGCGTGCATGCGTGTTCAAGGGTATCAGCTGATAACGGTGGCCTGACAAGGGACATAAATAATTTCATATGCTGCTTTGCCTTACAGTATTGCTGCATGTGTTTTATTTCTATATAGTATCTGATTTTGGATATCATTTTAGCTTTAATTAAATAGAAGAAGGTTCTGACGCTGTTTGTGCTGGGGTTAATCATTTTTTTGCCACGGTACAAGGCATTACATCCCTGAGAGCATACATTTAACAGGAAATAAGATTTGCCCCCATCCCCCATACTACTAAGAGTGTAATTCCAACAGGAAGTGAGATTTGCCCCTTTTTCCTCATCCCCCCATACTACTAAGAGTGTAATTCCAACATGAAGTGAGATTTGCCCCTTTTTCCTCATCCCCCATACTACTAAGAGTGTAATTCCAACATGAAGTGAGATTTGCCCCTTTTTCCTCATCCGCCATGTTGCAACACAATCATTAATCGTGTGACCATTTACTACACCACAGAAGAGGTCTTATTTACCTCCACTTTCCTTATCACCAATATGGTGGGACTTCTTTATATGTTTGTTCCAACAATACATACACACTGACGGAAATGTGCTGCCAGAGCTCAGTCTAATTCGGCTCTAATACTTTGTGAACTACAGACATGGAGGAAGTCCACAGATCAGAGGTGCTGAGGTGTCACTGAAGTTATGGCTGGACCTATGAAAGAAAATTAACTATCACTCTTCAGTAACTGCATACATACCTAACCGTGATTTCACCAGCCCTCGTCCAATCAGAGAAGGCCTTTAACCCATTGATATAAATACTATCAGGGTTATTCACAAAAGGGAAAAGAGTTTGGAGAAGGCCGGAGAAGTGAACAATCTAGGACAACATTGCTGAACTGGAAAGTGAGATGAATTGGAGGATTTTTGCAGTTCAGCTTTGTTGTCCTAGATGGTTCACTTCTCCAAACTCTTCACCCTTCTCAAAGGTCTCTACAATAAGGCCGCTCAGAGTGAAACACATCAGTGGTGGGGCGGCCATTGGAAGGGGACAAGATCATGTTGGCTGCTGGATTGCAATAAAGATTTAAAGGTGACGTCAGCGGCGTGTGGCTTTACTGATAAAACATGTTATCTTCAATCAGGCCAGGCTGGACCAATATATTTATTATTATACAGGATTTATATGGCGCCAACACTTTGCGCAGCGCTTTACAATAAAAGGAAGACATTACAATCACAATACAATTCAAGACAAGATGGTAAGGAGGGTCCTGCCCCTGAGGGCTTTCGATATTTATATCTGGAGGTTCAGCTTTCAGCTCTTCATGTCTTTGGACTTTCTTTTTGAGAAAATTGACAGCAAGGGCGGCCTATGTGTTGCTCTTAATGGCCTCTTACGTAAAGCCGGGTTAATACTACATGTCCATCTATGACTTCCCTGAGAAGGTGACATAGATGATGCCGTCAGCCTATAGCACTACCTCAGAAGTTTTTGTTTTTCCGAGTCCCCCCGTAAAAGTTTTACCTGTTGATTCAGCCAGTAGATCCATTATATTTCCTCTTCCTGTAATAGGGTGACAACGCTGTTCGTCCTGAAGTGAAATCATATGCAGGATGGATTTACCTAGAAATCGGTTTGCATGCCTTTCGGTGTTCCATAAAGACTTTTATCTACAAGCTCTCTTTGATTCACGTGCATCATACCACTTAAAATCATGACATGCATGTGTATGCGTTTACACACATCTGATAAATACAGTTTTTCTTTAGAGTCTTTATATTATTATTATGTAGAACAATGTTTGGTGGGTAGACCTGTGCAGCCCCATGACACCCAATGTCATCGAACCCCTTCCTTTACGTCTAGGCTGTCATGGACACACCCCCTGTGCTGATGTCATCACACAGCCTGAGCTCATAGGTGCTCACACATCACAACTTAAAACCTTTGTTTTAGTTGTGGATTGAGTGGAGAGGAATTAGACCCCACCCCCGGCCGGTTTTGATTGCTGTGTGTCACTGTTGGGGAGATTCACCCTCTCTATCTATCCTGGTGACCATCATCACTG
This sequence comes from Nanorana parkeri, assembly GCF_000935625.1. Lineage (NCBI taxonomy): Eukaryota > Metazoa > Chordata > Amphibia > Anura > Dicroglossidae > Nanorana > Nanorana parkeri. Next base: position 273,241 of record NW_017307188.1, read on the forward strand.
AAAGTGAAAGAAAATCCCAAATTATGGGTTATCACCATAACAAGGAATAGATGGCAAATCTTCTAATGAGAACACTAGTTTTTGTGACCCTGCTGACCACGAGGGATTTCCCTTACTTTGGAGGGATTTCTTCTCACTTCCTGTTGTGTCTATCAGTTTGGAAGCGAACGGATATTTCCCCTCACTTTCTGTTGGGACTATTGGACAGGAAGTGAAGGGATATTTCCCCTTAGGGCTTGTTCACACCAAGCGCGGAGCAGATCCGGACCAGAGCAGGTGCAGACCGGATCAAAACTGCATCCAATGTATTCCTATGGTATTTTGACCTCCAGTTCACATCGCAGCGTGCGGATCCAGACCGGATGAAAAAACTGCGGCAAGCCCCATTTTACCTGCTCTGGATCTGGTCTGGAACGCATTAAAAAAACGCATCTAAAACGCATGCAAGTGCCTAAAAGCCCATGTTAAACTTTATAAAAAAAACAAAACATTTTTTTTTACCAAAACCGGCCCTAAACGCATCAAAAACGCGTCTAAAACGCGGCACAACTCACTGCACTGCATGTGCAGAAACCTGACCGGATCTGGTCTGCATTTGGTGTGAACAAGGCCTAAGGTGTGAACAAGGTCTGGATCCGCACGCCGCAATGTGAACTGGAGGTCAAAATACCATAGGAATACATTGGACGCAGTTTTGATCCGGTCTGCACCTGCTCTGGTCCGGATCTGCTCCGCACTTGGTGTGAACAAGGCCTTATGGGACACAGATGGCCAAAAGAAAATGCCGACGTGTTATAACCTCCGTACTCTATCCAAAACTAACAAAAATCATCTTTGCTTTCTGCAACCAATACCAAGCAGATAGAGAATCTCCCCGGTCAACAGACACTTGATTCACAGAGGCCCTTTGCATACTTCTCAGAATAGGCGCGCCAGAGTCCTTTTCATAGACACAAGATCAATCATTTCCATAGCCATACAGCATGAATTTTGTTGGTATAGAGTGCCTCACGGACTGCCCCCAGATACCACCAAAGGGTGATCAGTATCAGCAAAGCTGCAGAAGACGGTCTGTGGGCATACCAGAGGAGATGGTCATTACAGCTATGGGATTACAGCTATGCTACAGGCGTGGTTGGAGACTGAAGATATGCTACAGGACACAGACAGGGACCGGGTACAGGTTACTGGACAAGAGATTACTGCCATCGCAGTCCTTTTACAAATCAGTGCTGGGGTCCGAGGGCCACACAACAAGTACCAAAGGGCTTTTGGGCCAAAGGTTGGACTTCAGGTTCCTACGGGCTGTCACACATTACGACACAAGACTGGGTTGTTGATCTGAAAATAGTCATTTATTTAAAAAAAAAAAGTTTTTACAAATATTCCTCAGACGATAAAATGTTTCTTCTCTGGTTCCAGCACTTCACGCCAAGTCCGACTCATACCCCTGGCGACCATTATCCAGTGACGCTGAGGAACCTGGCGTGAAATGACCGGTTGCGACTATTCATGCAGGTAGTGTTTATGGGTGGAGGTAGGGGGGCGCCATTCCAGAAGTGGAGTATACTAAGGCTCCGCTACAAAGTATTAATGGAATGGCAGGATAGGTGTGGGGGAGGGGTGCAGGACATTTGGCTCAATGTTACTATGCGCATACCACGGTAATAAAAGTATTCCGTGTCCAGCAGGGGGCATAACTGTACACCGCTGAGAGACAAGCCGGGTTGGTGCTACCTTCCCTTTAAGCCAACCCATCTAAGAGTAATGTAAGGTTTGACAAGATCCCCATTTGAATGGAACATTCCAAGGTCAGAGCTACTCCAGAAAAGCTCCCCGCACAAAATGGAACATTCCAGTCAGGTGTGCTTCAACCAGTCAGGTGCACATGGTGCGGACCGGAGAGAAGCAATTGGCTGTAATATATTGGGTTGTTGCGTAAGGCGTGGCTGTGCCTGGCAAGGGCAGGTCACCACTTCTTCTTGTGTTCATCCATGGACACTCCGCCGGGCCCTAGCGCCACGACCAGCAGCAGCCCACCCGTTACCGAGAGGGTCTGGAAGAAGTCGTACTTCAGGAAGTCGTGGAGTGGGCGGTAAGATGGCACCGTCCAGAAGGCATTCTGGAGGATGTTGATGACCATGAGCCAAAGGACCAGGGTCAAGGCTGCCAACTTGGTCTTAAAGCCAATTGCAACCAAGATGATCAGACTCAGGCCGAAGAAGTTCTGGAAGATCTGAGAGGAACAAAGGAAAAAGGAGGTTAGAAAAATTCTACACCCACAATCTGTAGACTAACGTTCCCTGCCCGATGCCCAATCATTGTGTCAGAGACCCATTCATTGCTCCTCTACTGCACACAACTATGGCACTTGGAGAAGGCCTTAGGACAACCTTGTGATCATGTCACCCCCAGTCCTTTATCTGCGTCCCTTTCACCACTATAAGTGTATGTATAAAGTCACTCGCACTCCAATAGAATTGTAAGTCAAAAACGGTTTATTGACTCGATTGCCATCACATCATAAGGCCAATATTTGCTATATCATGTGATACCGTTTTTGACTTGAAATTCTATTGGAGTGCGAGTGACTTCATACAGACACTTATCTTGGATTGCCGAGGCATCTGCAGTCACTTTGGCACCCACCCGACTCTAAGGGTACTATTCGGTCAGGAGTGCGATGGGTACATTGGATTTTGGCCTTTCACCGCTATGACTCACTTCAAATGCGCTGGCGTTGTAGCGGAGCAAAGTCATGAACATTAGGATGAGTAGGACGCGACCTCCAAGCTGCATATACTGACGTGGCGACCTTTCCCCTGCGCTTGGTACCCCGGCAAACATGGACTTCCCTTCAGAGCGGGACTCCGCCAGTAACAGAAGGAGACCACCGCCCAGCGCCATGTTCCTAGAAGAGAGGAAACAGAAAACACGTTACGCCGCGAGTGATAAGGAAAATAATGATACTGAAATCAAGAAATTCATATCGCAAATTGGAGCGATCCTTCAAGTAGTCCTTTATAATGGTCAGTCAGTCCCATTCATAATCTCATACTAGAAACAGGAAAGGAAGAATCTGATTGGTCACTATAAAGGACACGCCCAGAGTCTTCCATTCCTGTTTCTAGTATGAAAATATGAACAAGAGACTGATTGGTTACTATGAAGGATGCATCCAAACAGATTCTTTCTTTTCTGATTTTAGGATGAAAGAGTGAATGACAGACTCTGATTGGATGTATACGTCATAGCGACCAGAGTCTGTCAGTCACTCTTTCATCCTAAAATCAGAAAAGAAAGAATCTGATTGGTTACTATGAAGGATGCATCCAATCAGTCTTTTGTTCATATTTTCATACTAGAAACCAGTCAGATTCTCCTTAACCGTTTCTAGTATGGAAGGCTCTCTGATTGGTCACTATAAAGAGCGCATCCAATTAGATTCTTCCTTTCTGGTGTGTAATCTGAAAGTGTAATGAAGGGTTTCCAATTGGTTACCATATAGATACATTCAATCAGAGAGTCTTCAGTTCACATTTTCATACTACATACCAGAAAGAAAGAATCTGATTGGCTGTGTTGTTTATAGTAGTTGTGACCAAAGTCTTTTCGATCACATTTTCATAGCGGAATGGAAGGCTCTCTGATTGGTCACTATAAAGAGCGCATCCAATTAGATTCTTCCTTTGCGGTTTGTAATCTGAAAGTGTAAATGGAAGAGTCTTCCATTGGTTACCGTGTAGATACAGTCAGAGAGTCTTCCATAATGGAAAGAGCAAAGGAAGAATCTGACTGGATGTGTCACTTCATAGCGGCCAATCAGAGAGTCTCAGTCACAAATTTGTACTAAAAACAAGAAAGGAATAATCCGATTGGTTAATATGAAGCACACATCCAATCAGGATTCTTCCTTTCCTGTTTCTAGCGCTGCTTCTCCTTTTACTGATCAATCATGGGCAGGGGCGGGTCCAGGAAAACCTGGGCTCGGAGGAAGTGGGTTAAATGACGCTGGCCATCAAGCTGAGGACATCTAGAGGCAAAGAACAAACCAGTAGCAACCACTGGACTGAAGTTGAATATTGCAGCAACGGCCAGATTGGTTGTTTTATCTTTTACTGGGCTATTCATTTTATTTGGTTATTTTTTAGCGGAGAGTTTGGATTAAATAATAACAGTTCTGTATTGTTCTAGAACCGCCAGGTTCAAACTTCCATTCTCCCAACGGCCAGTTCTCATTTCTTAAAGGGGAACATTACCCACCAATTCAACATCTCCCAAAAACAGTGACTTTCAAGGCATGGCAGCCGTCAAGGTTGTCAGTGTTCTTATTTCAGCCCCCAACCGAACTTTCAAGCCCTCAAATGACAACTGCAATGCCAATAGAGGCCAAGACGGCACCTTCATTGGCGGTAAACCAGGGGTGGGCAACTCCGGCCCTACAGCTGTAGTGGAACTACAAGTCCCATGAGGCATTGCAAGACTGACCGTCACTGGCATGACCCCCAGAGACAGAGGCATGTTGGGATTTGTAGATGAAGCACGGCTGGAGGGCCGGAGTTGCCCACCCTGGGTGGAAAGGATAGGAGGGTGCAGTTCTGCTTCAAACCAAACACAGATAAGTGAGGATCATTGTGCTGGACCAGCAATCACTTCCAGGCTCTCATTCAATTTGTAGCTGCCTCTCATTAAATGACAGCTGGAATGTGATTGGCTGTGATGGAAGCACAGGCACGTTCCTTTCTGAGCCCCCCGCAGAGCAGTTAGTGGGAGAGGGACGCAGTAAGAGAGACGGGAAAATCAGAACAGATATCAACACTGACCTCATGAGGAACTTCAGATCCCACAGGATGTTGTAGACGATGGTCTGCAAACAGCAAATTAATACAAAATTACATTGTGATCAGTCACACAGCATTTATAATAAAGCCCAACAGTGTGCTCCCTACAACACATAGAAACCCCAATGGTGTGCTCCCTACAACACATAGAAAACCCAACAGTGTGCTCCCAACAATACATAGAAAACCCAACAGTGTGCTCCTGACAACATATGACAATTGTGCAACAGTGTGCTCCCGAAATAGTAAAGTGCTTAGTATAGCCCGGATCCTTCCTGGCTGCAGGTCTCCTCTGGGTCACAGGAGTAGAGCTGCAGCTAACGATTATTTTCAAAATCGATTAGACGATTATTAAGTTCGATTAATCTGATTTTTTTTTTAAATGGCTCCAGTGATGGGACTACTAGTTTGTATTGCGATTGTAGTCCATCACAGGAGGAAGCTTGGAGCGGCGGAAATAAGAAAATAAAAAAAACTGCGGTGTGTAATACAGTGAAATGAAAAGTGTAAAATTACACAGAAATGAATGCAGAATAGCACCAGCTATAGAGGACTACAAATCCCAGCAGTAGTACATTATAACTGGTGCCATTCTGCATTGCGCTGTATAATGTATTATTGCTGGGATTTGTAGTCCTCTATACAGCGCAATGCAGAATACTGCCAGCTATAGAGGAATACAACAAATCCCAGCAATAATATACATGCAGTGTATAATGTATTGCTGGGATTTGGATTCCTCTATAGCTGATGGTACATTGCTCTGTATAATATACATTATAGAGCACCATGTGTGGGGGAAAGTGAGGGCTTACCTGACCATCGGGCCCTTATGTCGGCAGCTATCTTCCCCCACGCCTGCTCCTCCTTACTTCTTCTCCCCGTGCCGATCTTGGATGTGGGCAGGCGGTGAGTGTGAGGCGGGGAGGCGTGTGGAACGTGGATGCGGGCCTGGGAGCGGTGAGCGTGAGGCGGGGAGGAGGTGCGGCGCGCAGCGTGTGTGGAGCCGTGAACAGGGCCAACTAATCGAAAGCCGATTAATCGATGATTGAAAACGTTGACAACTTTAGTCGATTAGTTGTTGCAGCCCTACACAGAAGTATATTTACTAATGTCCTCCTGTGACCCAATGTCAGCATGTAGAGGGCTACTGCCTGTTATAGGCTGGCAGCACTGCAGCCCGACAATGTTGAGATCCATCCTACTGCCCGCTATCTAGAGCTGTGCCCTCTGTACCCACCCTCTTCCCTGTCTCTCCCCCCAATAAGTACTGGAGGAGCAGAGAGGGGAGGGGGGAATCCCTGACTGACAGTCATTAATCTCTGCATGGAGAAGACCATGAGCTTACCGATCAGCGAATTGTGATCGCTCAGCTCTTGATCTATACTATAGAGCTGGCATGTGACAGCCGCAGTGTCACGCGTCACCTGAAAGTATCGGGAAGAATACATTTTACTCTCCTAATAATTCGCCATTAAGTGGCAGTCAATCACCAGAAAACAAATGGGCCCCGATGTATGCACAGAGTATCTGCACAATATGGCCGACTTACCTAGCAAAGCAATCCCCTCCAGCGCTGTGATGCCCACACTCTTCTCCATCACCATTGCTTATGTCCTAATCCGGTCTTCTTCCTGGTTCAGAGTCTTCGGCCATCTTGATTGGCCGGGCCAGGATGCCACATGTGCACAGGAGTTACTTCAATCCAGCATAAAATCATGCCGGGCGTGCACAGCTCAGTGTACAGGCTGAGCTCCTCCTAACACTTGCTGTCACTCAAATTGAACACCAGAGGGCGCTATTGCTGCTTGAATCATTACTGAACCACATACAGGTACAGCACTAGGAGGGAGTACATCGCCGAAGCATTGAAGAAGAACTCCACATGCAGCCACATTTCTGAGATCTCTCGGGCAAACCTGATGACTGCAATGATTTGTGGTCTGTATACAGCTCATGGCGGCTCCCTGGGAGGATGAAGCAGGGAGTTTATGGAACATCCAGAAGCGTATCTCCAGTGTGCAGCATTTTCATATGCCAGCGAGTGGTCCAGCAATTCGCCAGCAAAAGGTTTGCTAAAGAGAACGCTCGCCTGCTTCTTCATTGGCTAAAACACTGCAGAGTGTCGCTCACCAGTGCGAGACCAGCAACGCCGCAATGTCCCCCTGGTTGGGTCAGCAACGGAGCAGCATGGCTAAAGCAGGTGGGTGGTCCTGCTCTCCTAATCATCCTGTGGGTGGCAACCTTCAGCCAGCAACGGGACCCCTGGTGTGACATTGGCCTTACTGTACCCACACCGCCCTCTAGTGACCGATGTTCATACTGAGAGGGAGCCAAGGGATGCCAGGTTTCATCCATTTTTGCAGCACTAGGATCTGTCCGCAGAACCCACACAGATATGCGGCATGTTTTCGGTCTCTGCCCCGTGAGCCGATTCAGGATCAGATTACATGCAGCCTGTTAATTCTGAGTTCATCTCTTCGATGTATTTTCGCAGAATGCATTATACATGACATTAAATGAGTCAGTAAGGTGGAATTACTGCAATGTAATACTGAGATGGTGAAGTATTTGTGTACAGAGCCAGACTACGTCCACTCACCTGGAGGACGATGATCAGGAAGAGGCCGAGGCAAGCGTACGGAACAAACTTCCTAGTGAGGACGAGGACACATCCAGCTGTGCAGAGACAAGATATTATATTAACAAAAAGGAAGCCTTACAGTTCAGCTTCACAGGGACAGACGGATTAAGGCAGAATGGGGCCCTAAGCAAGGTTACATCAGCACCCCCCACCCACCCCCATTGCCACCCCATTTCAATGTCTTTAAACACATGGCCCCATCAGACACCAACTTCTCTGACAGTCAGGTGATGGCGTTGACCAATGGCTCTACCCCCCCTGGTTTACAGCAAGAAAGTTGTAGCTGGGGCCCCCAGACATCTACTGGTCCCTGGGCTCCTGTCTAGGTTGTCTTGTATAAGATCTGCTTGAAGGACAACCCTATTGTGAGAAGAGTGGAGATGGAGAACACTGCGGTGGGCACACGGGTGAGGACTATGGAGACTATTAGGAGGGGTTTAAACTCCACAGCACAGAGAGAACTCCTCTGACTTCACCTTTCCCCTCTGACAGCCTGCCAAGTCTCCGGAGATGACACATATCCATCGATCAATACAGCCAGGAGGACTGCTGACGTCACATGACGCACCTCAACACATCAGTATAGATATATATCCACTGCATGCTGTGCTCTGCGGCTCAGGAAGAGGCTCGTCCCACCAGAACATAACAGGGGTCATTGGCTCATGGATTAGCACCGCAGTGGTCAACTTACTAGGGGGCCCCGATCATCCCCAATTACATGATATCCAGTGAATGTAATGCTATAGAAAGCGGTCAAGGAATGCAGACATGCAACAGGAGACGGGCAGAGGCCGCAGACATGCAACAGGAGATGGGCAGACATGCAACAGGAGACGGGCAGAGGCCGCAGACATGCAACAGGAGACGGGCAGAGACTGAACATGCAACAGGAGACGGGCAGAGGCCGCAGACATGCAACAGGAGATGGGCAGACATGCAACAGGAGACGGGCAGAGGCCGCAGACGTGCAGAGACTGAACATGCAACAGGAGAAGGGCAGAGACTGAACATGCAACAGGAGAAGGGCAGAGACTGACCATGCAACAGGAGAAGGGCAGAGACTGACCATATAACAGGAGAAGGGCAGAGACTGACCATGCAACAGGAGAAGGGCAGAGACTGACCATGCAACAGGAGAAGGGCAGAGACTGAACATGCAACAGGAGAAGGGCAGAGACTGAACATGCAACAGGAGATGGTCAGAGACTGAACATGCAACAGGAGATGGTCAGAGACTGAACATGCAACAGGAGATGGTCAGAGACTGAACATGCAACAGGAGAAGGGCAGAGACTGAACATGCAACAGGAGAAGGGCAGAGACTGAACATGCAACAGGAGATGGTCAGAGACTGAACATGCAACAGGAGATGGTCAGAGACTGAACATGCAACAGGAGATGGTCAGAGGCGGTAGACATGCAACAGAAGATGGGCAGAGATTGCAGACATGCAACAGGAGATGTGAAGGGTTTTCAGGTGACCCCCTGGGCCACAGCTTGGGCATCCGGAGCTTAGTAGGCAATACTGGCCATACTATTGGACTAGAAAGCTGCCAAATCCGCTGCTCACAAGCTCTGTGCACTAGTAGCACACACTCGATATAGGGACATCCAGGTTGTAGCTGCATTGGCCAGATCCATGGTTTCCCACATTACGCCCCGATGAATGAAGATCTGGACGGGTGCTTTGCATGCATTCCCTTTAAGAGGACCTGTAATGGGCAGCCGGGATGTTCAATAGTGATAATCTGCATCAGGACAGAGCTGCGCACCCATGAACAGTGTCCCCTCCGGATGGCGTCCAACACTCACCTAGCTGTCCAAACATATTAATGAGGACGAAGATGGTGGCCAGGAACATCCCACAGCCCCACGACATGCTGATGTAATCCCGCTGCTCGTTCCATTGCAGCCACATACGGAGCCCGTCTTCCAGGAAGGTGCTGATCAGGCACAGGTGAGCCAGATGAGGAAGATAGCGCTTGGTGACCCGGAGGAACTGCAAGACAAATGACATGGACGGGGGTCACCTCAGTACAGGAAACACAGCACACCTTACCTGCCTTTCAAGGCCTTGAAGCACCGTGGACAGGGGACCCCTTCCCTGTGCATGATGCCTCATTCAGGGCCCCGTGTGAGTGACGCCGTGTATTCTAGGAGAACATGTTACCGCCATGCATGAAAAGTAAAAGAAGAACGTTCATGTATCTGACTTCCTACAACCCGCCTGCACCATGTGTACAGAGAAGTCAATCAGAGGTTATCACTCCGTGTGTACACAGTACATGGTGCCAGCCTGCCGGCTTGTTTGCAGGTCACATCAGTACATCAGCTCTGTACACAGATGAAGAGTCAACGCCAGAATACAACTTCATTCCCAGCCGTTATCATGGCCCACGGTGCAGGGGCTTGCTTCTTCTTGGATGTCAGTGCATAGCTCCATCAGTTCCCCAACTCTCTTCCCCCCTCTCTCACCCTCCTCCCTTCCTCCCCTCTCTCACTCACTCACCCTCCTCTCCCCTCTCGCACTCCTCTCCCCTCTCTCGCACTCCTCTCCCCTCTCTCGCACTCCTCTCCCCTCTCTCGCACTAAAACATGAGACTGCCAGAGGTTCAGTACATGAATCCTACTCAACTGCTGGGCAGGGACTGAAGGAACCGTCCACTTCCGCTCTCTCATTATAACAGCCCTTGTAGACTCCACACGGCTGAGATCATTTGACTTTCTAGAATCCCAAATTCCTGATCACAGTAACAATATCAAAGGTTTCCCTTTGATGAAAACTTGGGGAAGGCGGGGGCAGGGAAGGGGGTAAATATCTAAGGGGGGGTAAATAATTATTTTAATGGGAGATTTGTTGCCTCCAGTCACGCTTTAACATAGCGCAGCGGAGCTCTCAGCTAGCAGTCGGTATAAATTAATCATTCACAGACGGGCCCTGGCCATAAAACAATGGCGCGCGTGGATTTATTTGCGCTCGGATTTGCTCGGCTCGCCCGGCCATGAAAACATTTACTGCCGTTTAGTTTAGTTTATGACCTTTTATTTTTTTTTTATTTCACAGCTGTCAGCACAAAGGACGTAACTCCGGCAGCGCTGCCAACTCATCCCTTTAATTAAGGACGCGCGTTACACGGGTTCTCTGGCTGATTAAATCTATAATTAACCGCGGAACCTGCATCACCGACACGCCAGTAATGAAGGAGAAGACCCGGGTGTGTTACACGGGACCGCCGGAGGATCCGGGAACATGAAAGAGGAGCGAAGCGGAAAATTATATACCCGACGCATTCTAGTCACTTCACTAAAGACGCCAACGTTTCCTCTGCGGGCGGTGTGCCTGAGGGGAATGTAGTGGCCCCAGGACCTGGGCTCAAATAGGGGGTCTATGGTCATGTAGCCACCGTAGTATCATGTAGTGGGAATAGGGTCATGTAGCGGGCCTAGGAGCATATAACGGACCTATGGTCATGTAGCCACCCTAGGATCATTTAGCAGGCTTACGGTCATGTAGCCACCCTAGGATCAGGTAGTGGGCATAGGGTCATGTAGCCACCCTAGGATCATATAACGGGCCTATGGTCATGTAGCCACCCTAGGATCAGGTAGTGGGAATAGGGTCATGTAGCTGGTCTAGGGTCATGTAGCCACCATACGATCATTTAGCGGGCCTACGGTCATGTAGCCACCCTAGGATCAGATAACGGGCCTATGGTCATGTAGCCACCCTAGGATCAGATAACGGGCCTATGGTCATGTAGCCACCCTAGGATCAGATAACGGGCCTATGGTCATGTAGCCACCCTAGGATCAGATAACGGGCCTATGGTCATGTAGCCACCCTAGGATCAGATAACGGGCCTATGGTCATGTAGCCACCCTAGGATCAGATAACGGGCCTATGGTCATGTAGCCACCCTAGGATCAGATAACGGGCCTATGGTCATGTAGCCACCCTAGGATCAGATAACGGGCCTATGGTCATGTAGCCACCCTAGGATCAGATAACGGGCCTATGGTCATGTAGCCACCCTAGGATCAGATAACGGGCCTATGGTCATGTAGCCACCCTAGGATCAGATAACGGGCCTATGGTCATGTAGCCACCCTAGGATCAGATAACGGGCCTATGGTCATGTAGCCACCCTAGGATCAGATAACGGGCCTATGGTCATGTAGCCACCCTAGGATCAGGTAGCGGGCCTACAGTCATGTAGCCACCCTAGGATCAGGTAGAGGGCCTACGGTCATGTAGTCACCCTAAGATCATGTAGCGGGCCTAGGGTCATGTAGTCACCCTAAGATCATGTAGCGGGCCTATGGTCATGTAGTCACCCTAAGATTATGTAGCGGGCCTATGGTCATGTAGCCGCCTAGGATCATATAGCGGGCCTATGGTCATGTAGCCGCCCTAGGATCAGGTAACGGGTCTACGGTCATGTAGCGGGCCTAGGATCATGTAGCCACCTAGGATCATGTAGCGGGCCTATGATCATGTAGCGGGCCTATGATCATGTAGCCACCCTAGGATCATGTAGCCACCCTAGGATCACGTAGCCATGACGGAGATGTTCCTCCGCTCCTTTATGTACAAAGTAAAATGAACGGACAGTCAATGTAAAGCCGGATATACGCTGGTCCAGTTTCTACCAGTATGTGGCCCTTTCGGCCCCTCCAGTCAGCGATGGTCGATATTTGACTTGTATTCCGCCATTGTCAGACTACAATCATCCAGCCGAGGGGGGAACTTTCTTCTCCATGACGTGGAATCGAGCGTTTTTGTGCGTTCAGGGGCCGGGATGTGATGTAATCCTTGTTCCTCCCACCAGAGTAGAGAAGCGAATGGATTTTCACTCCTCTCCCTCCGCACATCCGCCATGGACGTTCCACCATCGGGAGTCTGCGTACAAGGCCCTGCTACCACCAGCACAAGCCTTAGGAAGGGTCCACATCCAGAACCAAGTGACTTGGACACCTGAGGAAGGACCCCACGTGATGTAAACAGGAGAAGAGGCGGGGCAGGAGCATCATGTGACTGTGGGTTTAGTTAAGAAAAAAGGGCATTTAGATTTTCCTTTTTGGAATGCCAGCGGCCAGTTACAGGGGGAAGTTTGATGGTGGAGATTAGGAAACACGACCATGCTACGTATAGCACCCTCAATATTGCTGAATGATGAAATCTGGTCCAAAAGGTGGACTAAGCTCTTAACAGTCATCAGATGTGGCGGCTTATGCATCCGTTTTCAGGCTTATTTTCATCAACCTGGCGGTGACAACCCTCACCATACTGTGTCTATGGAGAAGCAGCGTCGTCACCTTAGGACAGGAAATGTGTTTGGACTACAGAACACCTACACTTCTTCATAACAAAGGGGGATGGGTTCTGTAGTCCACAGAGAAAACAATAACTGATAACTTCCTGTGCTCTTTGCCTGTCCTGTTATCAGATCACGGGATGTCTGGCAGGACCTGCACTTATCAAACAGATCTAACAAAACACTTTGAATTGTATGTTTAACAGAGCAAAGGGGAGGAAATAGGAGGAGTTCAATGTTAGGGGGTACATGAACTTTAAGGGTTAGACCATCCAGCTGTTTCACCTCCAGCAGCTGTTTCCTGTCCTGTAGCAATAATGGGACTTGCAGTGGCTCAGCAGCTGGAGAGCCACAGGTTGCCCAATATTGCAGAGTCAGGAAGCAATCTGCAGATCATACACTGATTGTACTAACATGTATCAGACACATACGAATGGTGACAATAAGCTGCTCCACCGTAATTAAACAGCTGGCACTGTAAGAGTTAATGTCGTGACCAAATAATGTCCACGTTATCTCCCTCTTATCAAATGGTTTCTCCCATTCTCCGCTGCCAAAGCACTCATGACGGGACATACCAACAACTCCTGGAGGAAGGAAAAGGGGAACCATGGACCATACCATTATAATAAAAAAGAGTTATATAGGGACAAGGGTATATCAAAGACAGAAGACTGGAAGGACGATCGGACAATGGCTGGGGGTAAGCTGTTACCTTTTCGGCCAGTTCCTCAGCGGCTACCATCAGATCCCCTGGCGCCATCTCCTCCTGTGCTGCCCTTCAGTGAGCCCGTCCGCCCAGCAGTCAGACTGAAGCAATGATTGCCGGGGGGCGTGGCTCCCCGTCCTGGCAATTGGACTCGCTGCCATTGGACGAAAACTTGAGGTTAGGTAAACCACGTCTGCCGTTCCGCCAATGACTGCACCCCAGCTCACGCTTCATTGAAGTGTTTACTATGAGAGCGGACTGCGGCAGGAGCAGGGCGGCCATCTTGGGTAAGGGTGCTTTGCCCACACTGTCAACGTGGACTCGGAGGAATAATTGCAGTGATTAATGGTGTTGAGTCAGTCTGCAGAATAGAGGTGAGGGCCGGGTGGTGTGAGGGGAAGAATAGAATACCGAGGTATGGACATGCGCACATGTGACTGTGTCTGTATCAGGGTTGGTGGCTGTTTTCTATGTATACAGAGACATCCTTGATTTGTATTGGGATGCCCCATTCTCCATTTTCACCAACGTGCACTCCCCTCATAGTAAAATGAAGCAAAACCGTTGCTAGCAGCATTCATTTTGGATATAAAGTGAACCGCCAGTGCCACCCAAATGTCATACCCTCCAACATTTCACAAAGGAAAAACAATGTACGAATGGCACACCCCTCCCCCTACTCCTTAGTGTCCATCTACATTTGTGTGGTGCGTTAATGCGCGTTACAAGTTATTGCGCGCGTTAACGTGCATTGCATTAAGGTGGCCTATTAAAATATGTAACGCGTGTTGCGGAGAAACACGCGCGTTCGTGCAATGCATAGATGTTAATTGGCCCTTAAAGCCTAATTCCACCTATAATACCATTTGTTATGTGTTTTTATTAGAGAGATACAAAAACAACCACAAAGTTTATGAATATGAACCATAAAATACAAAAGACAAATCAGTTAAAAAAAACCAAAAGTAGCTCGGAGGAAAGGAGGATAACTAATGATGGGTAATAGGTGGTTACATACAAACAACTGTAATTCTGATTTTTCACAGTTGCAGGATTCCGTCATAGAAAATTCACTGTCACCCGTTCTCTGATAAAGACCGTGTCCAGCTGTGAAACTCACAGGCACTCTTACGGTGAAAATTCTCTCTGGGATGTCTCCTGTCCACAGATCTCTCCGGGTTGTCTCCTGTCCACAGATCTCTCCGGGTTGTCTCCTGTCCACAGATCTCTCCGGGTTGTCTCCTGTCCACAGATCTCTCCGGGTTGTCTCCTGTCCAAAGATCTCTCCGGGATGTCTCCTGTCCAAAGATCTCTCCGGGTTGTCTCCTGTCCAAAGATCTCTCCGGGCTGTCTCCTGTCCACAGATCTCTCCGGGCTGTCTCCTGTCCACAGATCTCTCCGGGATGTCTCCTGTCCACAGATCTCTCCGGCATGTCTCCTGTCCACTGATATGTCTGGGCTGTCTCCTATTCTCCTTAGCCTTTCAATCTTGTGAGGACGATCCAGGGAAGACACTCTCAGAGAACTTCCATGACTGTCTTCATGAGTGACTGTTTTTGTAAAACGCTCCACTTCCAGTCTGTGGTTTTGATGAGAAGGATTCATTGTACACAGGTTGTATACCGATGTCATACAAGAAACCCATTCCTCCATGCTGCGCCCTATAGGGCATCATGTGGGGCTCTGCGTTCATCAGGTATAGCATTGCATAGCACTGACCCGAACTATAAATGCGACATTCAGGTGATATATTTGTTCATAACATAGCGAGGCGATGATGTTAGTTTTCATCACAAGGCTTCCTGCACCAAAAACAAGATCGGCAGCTCCCCTATTATTAAAAAAAAAAGTATATTCTACACTAAAGCACCACCTAGTGTGTTCCATTTAAATTCAGGAACAAGGAGGGTTTATAGCTAGACAAGCCATGCATAAGGGTATGGTGTCGGAACGCAGCACTTGAAATCGTGGGCGAAGGCAAGCTTTAGAGAACTGGTTTGAAGCAAAAGTTAAATATTCTTCAAGGACCTGCTGGTACCTTTATGTAGAGCAAACTGACCTACACCTATAGAGTGTAGAAATATGTGCTTACCCTTCAGCACTAAACAAAGCACCACCGTGAATGCACCATGTGTTGTGGTGTGCTGCATTGGCCAAAAGATAGAGTAGGGCCGTGGTTCTCAACTGGTGGGTCGTGACCCCATGTTCAGTGGGTCGCCACATGCCTTCCTCTGCACAAGGTCAGAGGCTCCTCAGCCGCCATGGTGGGTTGTGTGGGTCGCAACCCCGTGTTCAGTGGGTCGCTGCATGCTTTCCACTTTAGGAGAGAGGCTCCTCTGCCCCTCCCCAGCGCAGCACTGTCAGTTCCCGTGCCGAGCGGCAATTCAAAATATGCTACCGAGTGTCAGCTTGAGGTGGGGTGGGCTGGGGGTATGACCGTGAGGGAGCTCCATCTATACTTACAGCTCCCCCACGTGACCCGACTGACGTCACATTTTGGTTCACGCCACCTCTACAGGGAGTGTAAGGGAACTATACAAGCAATGCACATATGGATGGAGCTCCGCCACAGCACAGCAGCCCACACTGAACCCCTAAAAAAATGTTGGGACTGTGTTGGTGTCTACTGTGTGTGAGATTGTGTCTGTGGCTGCGTGTGCATGTCAGTGTTTAATCACAAACTACCACGCAATCGCACCTACTGTTCGTTCTGATGCAGGAGGTGCATTGTGTTGCCATTCATTTGAATGGCACACCAAACACACTGCCCTCCCACAGTGTGATCTCTTGCTCCGGAACTTGCAGTACCGCAGTGCCGTGCGTTCCAGTGTGGTGTGACTTGGGTTGCGACTTAATGACCAAGGACAAATGTGGGGGTCCTGACATTATACAGGTTGAGAACCACTGGTGTAGGGATTCATGAGTTGAAGCTCGTTAAGGGTCAGTGCCTTGTGAACGGGCTATCCTAATGCAACACTTGCCAACACATATGCAAACATGCCACTTTGTTATATGATAACTCACTTATCCGGTCCTGTATCTGACATTCTAAAAATGTTGTATTTGTACTCACCACTTATATCAGGTCATAGTGTTCACAGTGCCGGTCCCATAAACCAGGCTTGTAGGGGAAGCTCCTGTTGCATCATGAAACTCAAAGTTTTTTTTCCTGCTACAGACCTGATGAACTGTGTTTTACAAAGGATGACACCTGGAAATGAACATTCAAATGTCTGCATGTGTGGACATCAGTTGGAGGCACAAAGGCCAAAGACGGCACATCAAGTAAGTTTGCTTTTAAAGACAGGCTTATATTGATGATATCTAGAATATAAAACATGGTTTTGCTATGTGGCCAATTTAGATCAAATTTTGCTTATTTCTCCTTTAAGCCTCCCAATTGAATATAAATAGGACTGGCGCAGGCCAGAAAATGCACAGTGCAATGGAAATAGGACTCGAGCAGGCCTGATATGTACACAGGAAGGAAATCAAGTTTCATTTTGAGATTTAGGAAGCATTACATTGTTCAGTGTCTAAATGGGGAAGTCTCCTTTGTGCGACACTATTGAAAGGAAGTGGCAATTATCCAATGCTACAGAGAGGAAGAGGCAAGATTTCTGCAAATCTCACAATGGAAGGGGTAAAGACGTAGCAGCGAAAATTAAACAGCTGCACTTATGAGCACCGGGTGATGGAAGTCCTTTATTTAAGCTGCATGTCATGGCAGGATAGACTACAACTCCCAACAACAGGGCAGAATTATTTGCACAGTTTCAATATACTGGCTGTAGCACACACATATAATATTGCAATTTGTGATTTATACTAAAAAATGAGCCATATGCTGTCAGCCGGATTTCCCACAAGGCCACCCAAGGGCCGGCCTTGGGGCAGCAGGGAGTAGAGGGGCAGCAGGAGTTCGGTATTCCTATCTCATGATGCCCGGGACATGCAGTTCCGGGCGCCGGGCGGGTAGTTGTTTTCTACATCTAGCCCTGCTTTGGGCAAGCATAGCTAAATTTACAGCGGGGAAGCTGCCGCTTGTTTTGTACATGTGATCTCAGCAAAGTCGCCGAGATCACTTGTATGCAGGTCTGCCATTCTCCATATGGGGGGGCGCATTGAGGAACCTGGCCTTGGGGCAGCAGAGAGAGTAAATCGGGCCCTGGCTGTCAGCAGTTGATGGTGGGGGTCACACCAATAGCAAAGAAGTCTCTAACTAGAATATGAGAGGTGGTGGCAACCAACCATGGGCAGTCTCAGGACTACTTTGGCAACAAACACTTACCACTGCACCCCATGGGTCCGTTAGTTTACTAATAGGCAGGGAGACCAAGTGCAAGGAGGTAAATAACCATACTTTAATAATTTAAAGCAAAGTGACAGGTTCCCTTGAAAGTCCCTGCCCCACTCACCTACTGATACGTACCTTTCCTGTTCTCTGTTCATCTCTCGGAAAACACAAAGTCTAATCCCTGTGTCAGCTTTGTATCAGTTTCGGAGATCCCCCATGTGACAATGCTCTGGCAGTGCGACTGGCCACCAGAATGGCCAGTTTGTACTGTGTATGGCCCTTCCATGTACACCTTACTTTAAAAGATTTTTAAACTGAGTGTGGTTGCCATTTGCTTCACTTGCTGGCTACTTAAATGGACGCATTGAGCGATTTCTGAGTATCAGGGACCAGGGAAGTGATCTTACGAGAACTTGTAACTTTACACTGAATGGTCAAAGTGACAGAGGCCCTTACAGGTTCACAGTCTAATAAGTTAACATGGTGGTTTCCAGTAGTACCAATTTTATGCAATATGAAACATAATACACTCAGGTAGCTCAGTGGTCCCTAACAAAAATGGACTGTGGGGTATAAGATGGTACAGAGGCTCTCCTAAAGACTGCTTTATGGCCTTTACCACAGCCCTTGTGATGCTATGATTATGGCTTTTGGCGTACTCCAGTTGCAGTTGGTGAAATGTGAAGCCGAGTTTGAGAAGAAAGACGCACACCAAGGATTGAAGACTTGCTAAAAGATTGCCACAATTTAGATTACACTATCACCTGCAATCACCATAGAATCCTGTTAGGACCTAAGAACCTAGATGGGGCCCCATGCATGCAGTCAGAATGGAGCTGGAGGGGAGCTCTACAGCAGTGGCCAAAGCCCACTAGTCACAGAGCAAGCTCCTTTTTTTTTTTAAGGGCTCAGCAAGTTTTCCTCCTCCTACCACCTTTGCTTCTACTTAGATGAGATTTCTTTGGCAATGCATCACTTTCTCTGATTTCATAACATCCTCTTCAGCTCCATTCCAAGTCCCCCCTTCTGGAGAAGAAGACATAACATATTCAAAATATGGCGCATTTTGAAGGGTAGGGAGGGCTGGAATGCATCGCTGAGCTGAGGTGGTGAATTGGGGACTTCTAGGGGAGGTGTCCTTGGAGAGAGCTGTAGCAGGCAGCCCTCAGAAATTGAGAGAGCTCTGGTGGACCCAACAGAGTGAGGACTTCCAGAGCTGTCTTAAATTGTCCAAACACATTACAATCTGATTGCAAAAATCTCTGTACAATCGTATTTAGAAGTGGAAATATAATGAAAGAAATGTTACACATACACATTATTTAACATGCGTGCACTTAGCTTGATAAACCATATCTGGTGATAGGTCCACTTTAAGCATTGAGTGCTTGTTTTCAGGCTTGATTAAAGGAGAACTATGAGGTTAGGGCTTTTCCCCATAGTTCTCCTAAGGGTAGCGGGAGGACACAAACTAGCGTCCTACCGTCACCCTAAGCTCAGTATACCGCAAGCTACAGCGCACGGTATACTGAGACGCCGCAGCTGAAGCGGATCCCCCGTCCGATCCGCCAGTCAGCGCTGGTGGATCGGAGCGGGGAGGGGGGAATCCAGCCCCTCCCCTGTCATGGCAGAGAGCCGTGACAGGATCGAGAGGTGAGCGAACGCTGGTATGTGTTCGCTCACCTCCCGATCTACTGAGCCGACCTGTGACAGTCTCATTGTCACAGGTCGGCTAGAACTATGAGGTGAGTGAAAAGCACTTACCTCATAGCTCTCCTTTAAGTGTTAGGGTTAGGAGGGCTTAAGTGTTAAAGTGGAACTAAACTTGTGTTTAACAAATGCTGATAGGTACGGTGTTTATAGCATAAGGCACTGCGTGTGTCTCATCTCTCATGAATATTTCTCCATGTCTGTAAGCATTTTGTGCCCTGTGCTGCATGTGTGATTCTGTGCCGGGATGCAGCAACACCCGTGCACATGCGTGGAAGTTACATCATCTTGGCCTGGCCAGCCAGCATGGCCCAAACCCCGAGCGCGGCAGAAGACCAGGCAGAGATAAAAGAGCCGATGACGTGGGGGACCGCTGGAAAAGGGCATTTACAAGGTAAGTATGCCATAATGTGCAAAAATGCTCAGCGTACTTACATATTATGGGAAAAGCTTCTGGGAGGGGGTACCCAATATTCCTGAGTGTACTTCCACTTTAAGGGCTCACTTTAGACCAGGGGTGGGCAACTCCAGCCTTCCAGCTGTTGTGGAACAACAATTTCCATGAGGCATTGCAAGACTGACAGTTACAGGCATGACTCCGAGAGGCAGAGGCATGTTGGGATTTGTAGTTAAAGCACAGCTGGAGGACCGGAGTTGCCCACCCCTGCTTTAAAGGGTTAGTTATTGGGAGTAAGTTTAAGTATGAAGGTCTCATTGGAAGAGTATTTTAAAAAGTGTTGCGATAGGGGAGCGTTAGGGGAACCCCAGACTATAAACATTACATTATGCAGATTAAATCATTCACACGGTCTTAACAAGCATTCAAAGAGCTTTAAAACTAGCAGTCACTGACCCCTATAACTGCTTGTACTGCTTGTACTGTGATACTGCTTGAAAAGTCATTCATTTTTAAAGATCCTCAAAGAACACAAACAAACATTACAGCTTGGAAACACCTGCTGTGGGTTTACATTAGAGGGCTACCAATGTTCTGCTTCTATAGATATTAAAGGAGAACTATGAGGTGAGTGCTTTTCACTCACCTCATAGTTCTAGCCGACCTGTGACAATGAGACTGTCACAGGTCGGCTCAGTAGATCGGGAGGTGAGCGAACACATACCCACGTTCGCTCACCTCTCGATCCTGCTCTCTGCCCTAACAGGGGAGGGGCTGGATTCCCCCCTCCATAGATCGGGAGGTGAGCGAACACATACCCACGTTCGCTCACCTCTCGATCCTGTCACGGCTCTCTGCCGTGGCAGGGGAGGGGCTGGATTCCCCTCTCGCCGCTCCGATAGCGCTGACTGGCGGAACGGACGGGGGAGGGTACTGAGCCTAGGGTGACGGGAGGACGCTAGTTTGTGTCCTCCCGTTACCCTAAGGAGAACTATGGGGAAAAGACTTAACCCCATAGTTCTCCTTTAATAGGAAAAGAGCGTGGAGTTCAGTGCCTCTGTTTTAAGCTATGAAGACACATTTCTACACAATGCCTGTAGCTACAAAGGTGAATGATGGCTTCTTTTAAAGTACATTTACTGCTTGTTCCGAAATGTAAATACTTTAGTGTGCAAAGTCTGGGCACAGGTTCACTTAAAGTATAGAGGATTAAACACTGGCCAGCTACTATTCATGGAGGTTCTCAGCACTGGAGCTTTGCACCAAAAACTACCAGCACCAGTGTCCCAGTTAGGGTTGCCACCTGTCCCGGATTCACCCGGACAGTCCGGGTTTTGAATGCTGTGTTCGGGTTTCATGGCAGCAGAAACCCGGACACAAGATGTCAGGCAGACAGGGGCAACCAAAATTAAGATAGGGGCTACTGGCCCCCCCCCTGAAAATAGTCTCAACTGTGATATTTACATATGAATGGGTGGCATTATTTACAAATGAATAAGCCACCACTCATTCTCCCCATAAAAATGTCCGCACGTCGCTTGAGTGTTCGGGTTTCGCTTGAAGAAAAGGTGGCAACCCTAGTCCCAGTGCTTAAAACGAATAAATCGTACAAAGACCATTTCCATGTGGTAATTTTGTTGCTTGGCCTGGATTCTTCCTCCATGGTATGGCTAAGTGCAAAAGCAATGTGCCCAAGCCCCTGAGTCTTAACCAGGGCAGGGGATGGCAAGCAAATGCCACTAGGCCAGAAACAGCTTAACCCATGCCCTGCAGTAGTTACACATCATTCGCCTATAAAGGAAATAGGTTTCCAGACTGTATTGCATATTTAGATCCATCCACAATAAGTGACATACTCCTACATGCTTACATACAGCTCCAGGTCCCATATGAGGCACATGCTGCAGACATTAGCAGGAGAGAAGTACATTAGTTTTAATTCTGTCTTTGCGTTGACCAGCTCCACGGTTTGTTTGTAGAGAAGCTTCACCTCTCTTATACTTGACTGTTGGCACCACACTATGTCCCTGTGTAAACAGCTTGTTCCTTTCTGTGATGGGTGTGTGTGGATTGCCCCGGGGGCAGAAAGAAAGATAATAGAAAGTTGATCAAGGGATGTGTCATGATCACAAGCTGGCATACAGCTAATGTGTGCGCCCATCTGCTAGGAGAACAATACCTACTACATCGGGAAACCCTGGGCAGAGCAGACAAACATTCCTTCTATATTTCATGACTGTTGAAGGAAAATGCCGTATGTAACCTTATGGCCTCACTAGAAATGTCTACGTCTGACCTCACATCATACCGTATTGCATCAGGCATAACCCTAGCATATCATTTATAAATACCATTTAATCAAGTTATACATTCATTGAATCTTAGGAAAGAAATAGAACCCCTGTCAAGGTTGTTTTTGTTTTCTCTGTGGTCTATTGTGGAGATTTCCCTCTACTTCCTGTCCTGATAAAACAGAAAGTGAGAAGAAATATCCCCAAAGGAGGGGGGGGCTCTTACATAGGTGTCACCTGGATGGGATTTTGACTATATAAAGTCTGTCTATGTATGCACTTTAAGCCTAGGCAGTACCCTGAAATATTTTCCTTTTTGTTTTGAATTCCTCCTGAAAAATAGCAAAGTGCATTCTGTGCCTAGGCACTCCTGTGCAATGACCGCTGAATATCAGCCGTGCGAGATCATCTAAGGTCCTGTGCCTGTAACTGCAAGTCTCACCAGATCTGGAGTTCTCACTACCGTGCTGCTCACTGCGTCCCGAGGCCGGGTGTCACCCGGAGCGGATACCGGGTGACACCCCCCGCACGACGTCATCACGCATGCATGTGACATCACCATGCACGTGCACAATGACGTCATCGCGCATGCGCAACCATCTTTGTGATTCCTGCCGGCGGCCATCTTGGTGATGGACACTGGCAGAGAGAGGAGGGAACATTCACCCCGCGGGATGAGGTATGCCGACCGTTCCCCTCCTCTCTCCTGCAACTGTCAGGGTCTCGGTCCATGACCGAGTGCCCGACTTTTCAGAGGGGGTGACTCCAAAATGACTGCAAGTCATTTTGGTGTCACCCGGGTGCGGGCCGCACCCCCCTTGTGATGCCACTGCTGGATAGGAAGCTGTACTTGAAGACCTGCAGTGCAAGGATCTCAAGGATCTCCCTGCTTCTTCTTCAGCCATTCTGTGGATCTGTGCTTCCTCCACCTCTCCTGCTGCTGCTTTGATTATTCCTTCACCCATCATTGGATCTCCAGTCATTAGGGGGCAGCCATGACATGAGGAAGCAAAGCCAAGATGGCCACCTCCACACAGGTAAGTCAGTAAAGGTGAAAAGATCCCAGCTGTTGTGGAGGCATTGCAAGACTGACAGTTGCAGGTAGGGATGTCCCGATGCCACTTTTTCAGGCCCAAGTACAAGTACAATTACCGATACTTTTTCTTAAAAACAGTGCAAGCTTCGGCGCTATGTATCGGGGCATTTTGACAAGTACTTGTCAAAATGTCCTGTATCGGGCCCGATTCCGATGCTAGCATCGGTATCAGGACATCCCTAGTTGCAGGCATGACTCCCAGAGGCATGTTGGGATTTGTAGTTAAACACAGCTGGAGGTCCGGAGTTGCCCACCCCTGACCTATACTGTCATTTGGAGTGCACTAGCACATGCATGTCATAGCATGTTACAATGCACATTAACCTGCTATAGATTAGGGTGCATCGCACCTCAAAGTACTAATTAAGGCACATGCAGAATTTTTGCCGCCACACCACAAGGTATGTGCGTTGTGATACGCTGCCGCGCCTTGGCAGCTGCTCTGTTGTGCATTGGGGTGCCTTTGACTATGAATGGCACTGCAACACACTGCACATAGAGGTGTGCGATGACGTGCACATTTTAAAGGTGTACAGTACCAAACTATAGACGTATGGATGATGGGTGCCAAACAGCAACATGAAAGAGCCCCAAGAGCCTTCGATTGTTCTTAATACCATCACATAAAGCGTCTGCGAAGGTTCTCGTTCATCCAGGTCATGGCAGAGCTGTAAAAAAAATAAATCAAAGCAACTGGACTCGCTGTATTATTCTTGAAGACGTTTCCCTGGTCATCTGACTAGCTTTCTTGAGAAAGCTAGTCGAGTGACTAGCTGTAAGGATGTAGCCGGAAGTTTGCTCGCTACTGCACATGCGCAAGTTCCAGAGTCCAGTTGCTTTGATTAATTTATTTTTACAGATCTACCATGACATTAAAATACAGACAACTTAATGGTAACTATAACCAAATGGATCTATATGAGATCTGCTGTAAAACCTCCTTTAGAACTGGAACAATGTATTCAGCAGCGGTCTTCAACACCAACTATCTACGCGAGACGCACAGACAATAAAAAAAATGCATTGTTTTCTATAGACTCCATTCTCCTCGAGCAATAAATTGTGAGAAAACACGTTCTGGAAGCATTTTCACCCTCCGTATAGAAGAATTAAAATGCACACACCGAGAAAATATAAGGCGACACATCAGAAATCCGTGGCAATGCATTGAAATGCGTGTGCATTATTCTATGAAGATGCAGATAATGTGTATTCAGAGTACATCTGTCCTTCAGGAACTTGCAGGTAGACA
This sequence comes from Nanorana parkeri, assembly GCF_000935625.1. NCBI lineage: Eukaryota > Metazoa > Chordata > Amphibia > Anura > Dicroglossidae > Nanorana > Nanorana parkeri. The sequence goes on from NW_017307188.1 coordinate 297,796, forward strand.
CAAAGGAAACCTTCAGAGACGGCTTTGTGCGTTGTCAGTGGCTGTAATTATATTGATTACAGAATTTTGCAGCCTTTGCTCTAATACCGGTTGGTATTTTCTTAATTTATGAACTGCACAGCCCGGGAATCATTGAGTACGAAACTGATACAATTTATCAACAGGTTTTACTTTTTTTTTTTCAGTTCAGTTTTTCAAAACTATGTTTATTATATATGTTCAGGGCTTATTTTTTTAGCCATTTTTGTTTAATTAATGTCTATGTTTTTAGATCGCAGGCGCAGTAATGCCTAAAAGTGGCCACTAGGGTGCGTCTTACCTGTCTCTCATGGAGCAATAAATCCACTTGGCTGGGCACCCTGAATACTAGCAGCTCACTGAATTCTGTAGTACATTATATAGGGCAGTATAGCTCCTGGCTGGCTTATTTCTTGCACCCAATTCCCTCTGTCTGTATTTATTATAAGGTAATATTTATCCTTACATTATACATATATAGAGATATGATCTTATGCATGCATGCACGTACAGGGATGCTGTTAGATGCTTTGGGGCCCCTCTTACTATCCAAAGTCTCAGGGCCCCTATTAACCACCATCTTTCCATTAACAAGTAACTCCATTTCG